>NC_081345.1:3560084-3596667 GCF_029784015.1 Lycium ferocissimum | reverse complement strand
CGGGTTATGTTAGAGACTTTGCGAGACGGTGTCGTGTGTATGATGTGTCGGTTTTGTAAGCGGCTAGGTAGCGGGTGTATTATTATGCATAATGCTACGAACTTCATATGTTTACGATTTCTACGATGTTAGTTTCATTTGATTTGACAAAGATGAAAGGCATGTTTGTTTTCGGAAAAAAAAACAAAACAAAATTTTCATTATGTGCTTATGTTATGTTTTGCAGGACAGTATGATTATGAGTATTACGAAAGTCAGCGGGTTCGCTCGGCCCTAGGTAAGGGTCGGGTGCCCATCATGCCCTATCGGAAAGTAGGGTGTGACAAATTGGTATCAGAGCAGTTCGTCCTAGGGGTTGTCTGCAAAGTCGTGTCCAGTAGAGTCTTGTTTATGGTGTGTAGCGCGCCACACTTAAAAAATAGGAGGCTACGGGGCATCTAGGGTGGTTACTCTTCTTTCACATCTGAGATCGTGCCATAGAGCCAAGTCATAGGAGGTGGGACTCCTTACCCTAATTTGTGATTGCGGTGAAGAATGACATAGAAGAAAGTGATTGATGATGTTGGAAGTCACAAAGTACGCGAGTAAGTAAAGGTATGAACGATATATGTTAGGAAAGATATTGAAGTGCGATTGAAATACAAGTTGTGATCAAAAAGGGAAAGTAAACAAGAAAGTGTGACAGGTGTCGATTGAGTTGGGCATACAAGGTATGTTTATTATTTTTGCACTATCGATGATGTTGGGAGCCACGCGAGGCCGTGATATGATGCGATATGTATATATATATATATATATATATATATGGCCATTTTGTGAGGCATTGTTGGTATTTCTGTGTACGGGTTTGAAATAGTAACGATTACGAGAGGGAAACTACGCGAAATTTGTCCAGAAATAAAGAAAGAATGAGATTTAGGCTGTGATATGTCTGGAAACGGGGTCGTGCCAATAGTAATGAAAAAAATATTTGACTAAGATACGAGCGCAGCCGACCTCGGGAAAGAAGCTAATTGCGGAATTGGGGATAACAACAATTGGAAGTTCGATATCGACACGGTGAGAGGAATTCGGAAAAGACTTATAGCCCTAAAAGGCGATCCAAAAAAAAAAGGGGGAAAAGGTTCAAGAAGTATTATCACCTAGGATTGATCACGAATAAGATATAATGTAAGTGTAATGAGGATTATTATGAAAATAAGAAAAGCCTAGTGAGAAAGTGGCTAAAGCTACGATATGATCTATGTCGCTAGAATCTAACGACGAGTGTGAAATGGAACAGCAAGCTATGGAACGAGTAAGGAAGGGTTGAGTTAAAGATTAAGAGGCGACACGAGATAATGTGCCTAGAATGTTACAAGTTGAGTAAAGGGAATTACAAGAAGGAAAAGTTTAAATCGAGATCCTTAAGACCCCATACGACTAGTTGAACATTCGAGGACGAAAGTTCTAAAGGGGGAAAGGATGTTATGCCCGTACTTTGTACGTTGGAATATTCTAAGTCGGTACGCGACAAGTTAAGGACAAGGTTGTAAATTTTTCCGATTTTTGTTAAAAGTGCATAAGTTGCATATTCATCTTTTTATTGGTAAGGAATGTTAAGGGTAAATTTGGAATAAGGAAAATTTGGGGCCAAAAGATGAATTATGGAAAGCTAGACATTTCATGAAAATTTGGAGCCAAAAGTGAAGTTTTGGAAATTTTAATTCATGAAAAAATAGCCATGTGGCCTTGCACATGACTTGTGGGCCATAGGCCACATGTGTCTTGTTACACCTCGCATTTTGCACTTTCGGATATTTCGAGACAATGGCGGAAAGTCTAGGGCAAGGTCATTTTCGGTTCCGTTGTAATGTGTAAGACGTTGGAAAATATTATTAGTGTGGAAATATTGAGGAAGATTGAGGGCAAAAAAGGAAATTTGCAAAATGGCATTATGGTAAATTTGTAAAAAGGCGAGGGGCAAAATGGTCATTTCGCGAAAGTTCAAGAAAGTTCAAAAAAGGGGCCATGTGAGGAAAAAGGATGACTAAAATAATTCATCCTTAAAAAGAATAAGAATTCTAGAAAAAGAAAAAGAAGAGAAAATTCTAGAAAATAAAATAAGATAAAGGAAAGAAAAATCTAGAGAGGGGAGGGGCATGTGCCCCTCACATGCATAAGATGACTATATATATATATATAAGAGTGAAGGGGAGTCATATTTTAAGAAGAGAGAAAGAAAGCAAGACAAAAAAAAAAAAGGGAGAGCAAAACGGCAAATAGGGGCTGGCCGAACCAGCCCCTCCCCTAAAGTGGTTACAAAAAAGATTGTTTGCTTCATGTTTTTCTATCAATTAGAAGGTCCTCATCGACGTGGAGTAATTGCTCGAAGAAGAAAATCATTTGTTGCAAAAACCAAAGCTTGGCCGAGAGGTTGGAGGCATAAGGAAGGAGGTAAGGTTCTATTTCTTCTCTTTGCATGTGTTGTGGATGTTGGAGTGTGTTGAAATATGTTAGAATGTATAAAATATGGTGTTATGTGTGAGGTGGTAGTGGTGGCCGTATGTGAGGGTTAGCCGTGCATGTGTGAGTGTTATGTTGTGTTTTGGTTGTTGTTGTGATGTGTTGAAACTAATGAAATTCATGGAAATATTGATGTGGTATGGTAGCCGTGCATATTGGTGCTTAACCGTGTGCATGTGGAGTGTGTTGGAGTGATGAAACTAATGGAATTCGACATGTTTGTGTGATGGTGTAATGTGTAGAAAACGAATGAAAATCATGAAATGTTACATGTTGTTGTTGGCCGTGTATGGGCTGTTTTGGGGCAGCCATGTTGAGTTGATGTTACCTAGCGTTTGGTTGTTGTCGTCATGGAATTTGTGATGTGAAAATGAAGGTAAATGGTCCAAGTTGAAGTTAGAAACCGTGTGGGCTGTTTTCGGAAGCTAAAGTGATTTATGTAAACTTCTTTGTTTGATGAAAATAATGTTGTTAACGTATGGGATTGTCGACATAGTTTATGAATTTGAAAGTAGAAAATGTGTTATGGATGTTTCTAGTTAAATTGGAAGGTTTCGGGTAAGAATGGATGTTGGTTTGGACATGTTGAAATTATCTATCGATATTGTTGTTATGATTGTTAGTATTGTTGTTGGATTGGCCGGGTTGAATTCCCGGATTTACGTATGTTGATTTTGGGCCGAGCCATATTCTCGGGACGGTGCATTTACGGAGAGGTGCTTGCGAAATTTCGGTAGCTTATAAGTGAACTTGTATGAAAAATTAAGGCAAACATAAGTCGATGAATCTAATGATCGTATGGATCCTTTGAACGTAGATGAGCAAGTTGGGATGAACAAGTATGGCTAGCAAGGCGGCGCAGGTATGTAAGGCTTACCTTTTCTTTTATGGCATGTCTTAGTAGGAGTAGGCTATGATACGCTCCCCGAGGTAACTCTACTCCTACGATCCGAGCATGTCCGTGATTCTTATTTGTTTCTTGACCTCCGTATGCCTAATGTAGTCAAATTATGGTTTCTATGCCTTTGTATGACTGAATAAGAATGTGCTTAAAGGAATATAGTCATAAAAGAGTCGGAAATTACGAACGTCCCTAACTTTTGACTAAGGGCTCGGATCGCTCCGAAACGCTCGTGGGAGGTTCCCCTAATGTATAATATCCCCGACACCCATAAGCGGGCCCGGTCGGTTTGGTACTTACTCGTGGGCCCGCAAGACGTTCCGATGTATGGTTTTGGTAACTTGTTGATATAACTTAATATGGCTAATAATCTAACTTTCGAATATGATCACTCACTTATATGCTAAGTACGAAATGAGAAATTGTATATGATTACGATTACGTAAGTATGATGGCTAAGTTTTATTTGACAAGTTAAAGTAGTACTCGAAAGAAAGCTGGATTTGACTATGACTACGCGACACGGGCGTTGATGTGTTACTTATTTGGTGAGTTTCAAGGATGAATCATGTGTATGTGTATGTGGCTTCGATTACTTTGCTCGTGCCTATTATGACATTATTCACGAGTCCCTTGCTAGCGGGGCCGGGTACGACCGAAGTCCCTCACCGAGGGCGGGTACGGTATGCGATTACTCACCGAGTCCCGAAAGGGCCGGGCACGACCGAGACCCTCATTGGGGGCCGGGTACGGTATGTGATTAATTCACCGAGTCCCCTCGCGAGAGGGCGGGGTGCGATATTTGTTTGATGATGCGATGATATAATGATTTCGTAAAGCGAAAATCGACAATATAATGGGTACATTCGATGATGCGATAGTCCGACGATGTGACGATTTGATGATATGAAAGTCGATACTACTGAAATCGGATGATCCGATAATATGACGGATTCGTGCGATGTGATGATTTGATCTATTTTCTATTTATGTAAGACGTAAACATTTTCCGAAAGGAAAGAAAATTAAACTAAGCCTTCGACGTTACGATTACTAAATCTATTTTACGTACTTCGCCTATGGTTTCCGAAATAATATGATTATGATGTGTCTTGCTCACCGGTGTGTATGTCCCGGGATAAGTGCGCTCGAGGCAAGCTTTGACTCTCCGGTTCTCTATATGTTGTTTTACTTCGTGGTTTTTCATCCCGTTATGACTCGTTGTTGGTTTTCTGCTTTACATACTCGGTACATTTTCCCGTGCGACCCCCATTCTTCGGGGGGGCTGCGTTTCATGCCGCGCGGTACCCGCGGATGAGTTGAAGATATTCCGGCATGATGGGTGAGCTCCAATTCATGCTTAGACACCGTGAGTCCGAGTATGTACGTTGTGTCTTCCGGATGACATTAGAGACTTTGCGGACGATGTTGTGGGTAGGATGTGTGTCGATGCGTCGGGCTCCATCAGCCGACATGTCGATGTGTGTTATGTAATAAATTTTGTGAAATTACAGATTTTGGCAAGTTTGTAAGCAACATTATGTATTTTATAATTATTCAGTATTGAGGTTCGAAAAAAAAAATTATGTGTGTGCAACGAGGAGTACGTGGGTTCGCTCGGCTCGGGTATGGGGTCGGGTGCCCGTCACGTCCCTCGGAAATTGGGGCGTGACGGTGGTATCGAGAGCGAGGTCGGTCTAAGAAGTACATACTGCAGAGTCGTGTCCCAGGTAGGGTCACATTTTATAGTGTGAAGCGGCCACGTTTATAAACGAGGAGACTACGAAGCATCTAGGGATTGTTGACCTTACCATCATAAAATCGTGCGATAGAGCCCAATCATAGGGAAACCGGATCCGCGTGTAAGCCTTACATACGGCGGGAGGAGACGAATGAGGATATGGAAAGTTACGAAGGTGAATTTTGACATATTTGTTCTGTTATCGAAAACGGAAGCGGCGGTGACGTGATTTGGTATGATCAGATACGGTATGATGCGGTGTATATGTAAAGACCCCGAGTTGGCTAAAGTATGTCACGCGTACGTATGATCTGTGAGGTATTGCTAGTATTTGCTGTGGATGGATTCTGGATAGTAAGGATGGAAAAGGGTAAAATGGTAATTTTGCAGAAAAGGACGTGTTACGAGCGTGTACGGAGTATGTAAGACTTTCACACACCCGAATCATGCAATAAAGGTCGTACGAGAAAGTTGACGCGATTATATCAATCCTAAGGCATCGGAATTTATTGAAGTTTCGAAGTTAAGCGTGCTCAGGCGAGAGCAATCCCATGATGGGTGACCCCCCTGGGAAGTATGAGGAAGTTTCATGAATTTAAGTATAAGAGACAAACGAAAATCCAGGGTGGCCTAAAGGAAATTAAATATGTACAGAATGGTTGGAAACCACAACAGGTCATATAGAATGCCACAGGCGAGGCCGAAAAAGAGACAGGAAGTATGTTACGGTTACGGAATCCGGATAGGCTTGAATAGTGTTGGGAAGTATTTTGTGGGTTAGGCAATGATAATTATGCGGATGTGTATTGTTATACCTCGCATTTCGTGTGTATTCGGAAAAATTGGAAATAATAGGGAATGTTAAGAATAAGGCTTTAAGTGGATATCATTTAATGTGCATGTGATTTTTTTTTTAGGAAATGTTGACGTGGAATATTAAAGAAGCGTAAGGGCAAAATGGGGACCTTGGAAATTAGTCCCGTGAATTTCCGAAAACGACCCATCGTCAATTGGGCCTAAGGAACCAAGTGGAAAAAATTGGAGAAAATTTGGGCCCAAAATAACAAGGTGGCCGGCCATGCCCAAGGTTGGCCCAAGTCCAATTAGTGATCATGTGCCTTGCACATGATCAATTAAATTATTTAAGGAGATTATGTTTCAAGAAAATTCAAGAACAAAAAGGAAAACTTGAAGAAGCCACAAGGGGGAGCTCTCGGCTGAGCTTGAAAGAAGGAGGAAAAAATTCAAGTCCCTTAATCTTGATCTCAAAAATTATTTTCTTGTTGTATTGGTACTAACTCAAGGTCCGTCTTCAACTTGGCGTAGTTGGTTTGGAAAGTTGAACTCTTGTTTCAACACTTGAAGAAGTGAAGAAGTTGGAATTGAAAGGTAAGCATTCATCCTTTCTTTTTATGTTAAAATGATTTGGTTGTGTTGTAATGCATGGAAATGAAGTGAAAGTGTAGAATTATGGAAGTTTGCATGATAGGAATGGGTATATGTTGGTGGCCGTGTGCATGTGTTTGTGTATAGCTAAGATAAATTGAATTTTGTTGTATTCTAGTTGAGGCGAGGATGAAATGTATATTAGAAATGAAAGTCGAACGAATTTGTTTGGAGTTGAGAAAACTAGGTGTGGCCGTGGGGAGGTTATGGGAATTGGAGTGGAAATGAGTTAGTTTTGCTTGGTATGTTAGTTGTGTTGTGGTAAGTGTTAATGAAAGTAGAAGTTGGAAATATGTTGAGAATAAGTATGTTAAAGATTAGAAGTTTTGAATGAAATATGGTTTGGCGAAAAATCGTATATATTGTATAACTTGTGAATATATGGTAGAAATGCCTTGAAATGTTTTTGGAATTAATATGTTAACGACCTCGAGTGATAGAAAATATGAGAATGTTGGTATTGAATTGGAAATGTGTAGTGGAAATGAAAGATGTTGCATTATTCGGAAAATGAGACTATTTATGTTAGAATGCATTCCTAGTCGATCATTGATGTTATTGGTATTATTGTTGATTTGGTTGTTGGTATTTGAGGCCGAGTTAAATCTCGGGGGCGTTGTATGTATAGGGGAGATGCTGCCCAAATTGTTGCAGACAAGTATTGGTTGAGATTAGAATTTTAAGCCTCATGAATAGTAATTGGCAAATGTGACCATTTGTAGGTTTTGAACGAAACGGGATTTGAGCTTGGATAAACGTGAGGCGCAACTAAGGTATGTAAAGCTTACCCATTCTTCATATGGCATGTCCTAGACCTATTAGGCCGAAAACGGAACCTCGGGGATAGTTCTGCTCTTGGAAATCCGAGTTTGACCTTAAGTACTATTCATTCAGCGCATTTGAACTATAATCCTTACCTTTGGTTGAAAGAATGTTTAAACTTCCGTAACTTTCGCAAACGCACCCGAATCGTTCCGAAACTTCTATAGATGACTTTGTGGACCCTAATTTTGCAACTCATGTCCGCCGCCTCGGCTTGACCCGAGGTGGGCCCACGATCCCCGAGGCCTATTCGTATAATTAAATTTTGTTCTATTTCCGTACGAAAATTTATGGAAACCTTTGGCTATCGTCGCAAGGTTGTTATAAGTATCCGGTAACTCTGATATGAGTATTTGAACGTAAGTATTATGACATGAATATTCTGATACGTGTAATCTGATAAAAGTACCCAACTGCGAGGATTCCAATATATGTATTCTGACACATGAATTCTGACATAAGTAATCTATTATAAGCGATTATGATATAAGTTTTACGATGTAAGCGTTGAATAAGTAATACGTACGAATATTCGGACGGACATTGGATCACTCTATAGTATCTTGACTTATACGCACTCAGTTTCTTACTACTCTGCTCGTGCACTTGTTTTGATCTCCTTCGCCGGATCCCGGGCCGGTATGTCTCGTGCGTTGGTTCGCCGAGCCCCTTTGTCTGAGGGCCGGGTTCCACACATAAATTCTGAAGTACGGGGTGTTCGGTTCCGGGGTACTGTGGTATATGTCCGTCCCCGGTTACCGTGTATTTAAGTATACGATGTCGTCTCCCGGAGCATGGTATATGTCCGTCTCGGGGGTACGGTGGTCGGTTCGGCATCTTGTGGTATATGTCCGTCTCCCGGTTACCGCGCGCGGCACTGGGTGCCGTGGTATATGTCCGTCCCCGGTTCCGCGTGTATATGGATTGTGATGCGACCGGTTCCGGGTTCTCGTGGTATATGGCTTCCCGGATACCGTGTCTATGTTATGATATGTTTCCGGTGTGGTATATGTCCCCGGCACCGAGCTCATGTTACGATATGATGGCGCCGAGACGGGAGTGGCGACCGTGTTCCGGTGCCTTCTCGTGCGACTACGATTTGTATCACATAACTCGAAAAGTAAGCATTTTGATATTACGATAAGGTACGCAATTTTGTACCTTACGACTCCGATCATGATTAGGTATGTGAACTTACGCATCTTTGATTTTGATACGGCTCCGCTATACCTCTGTATGTCGATTTAAGATTATGGTTTGTTGACTATACTTCTGTATATTTGGACTTGTTTATGATTCCGTTTACAGTATTTCCGACTTTACATACTCGGTACATTTTTTAAATGCCGACCCCTTGTTTTCGGGGGCCGGCGTTTTCATCATGCCACGCAGGTCGAGACGCGCGCTGAGGTGATTGGACAGCCTAGGATATCTGTTCTGCGGTTCGGAGAGCTCCTTTGATCCGGAGCCCACACTTTTGGTACAGATCTTTTGGATGTACATGTCCTTATGTTTATGACTATTCTGGGTGCGGCGGGGCCCTGTCCCGTCATATGATTACGTACGTACGTACAGAGGCTGTGGACATATTTTGTGGGTTGTGCCTACTTCCGTTTGATTGTGTTGGTATCCGGTGTGTTGGGCGATCCCATTCGCCGCGGCGGCCGTCCGCATGTATATGATCTTTTGTTGGCCCGCGTGGCCTTTGTTGGTATTTTACGTAATGCGTGGTTATTTTGGTCAGTCCATAAAACAAAGGAAACTCTGCCGAAATTTTTCTGGAAATTGTCTAAATTTGAAATATAGCCTTATCGGCTTCTGGTATATATTGGATCGCGTTCGTTATGTTTGAGATAGTGTTTGCTGGATATGCAGGTGCCCGGATCGGGCACTAGTCACGGCCTACGGGGTTGGGTCGTGACAAAAGTGGTGCATCGTAGCGGTCGATCCTCGGAATGTGCGGGGCGGCCGTGCCCCGTAGAGTCTGTTTATCGGTGTGTCGTGCACCACATCTATAAACGAGGCTACGGACATTTAGGATGTTTCCCCTCCTTTGAATCTTAGATCGTGCGGTAGAGGCGTGATGATGGGGTGACTCTTTTTCGACAATGTTGTTATATTTTTCGATGGCCTCCGAAAGAGCAACGGCTGCCCGAGAAGGGCAAAGCGAGCGAGATGAGACTAGTCGGGGCACGCAGAGTTACCGGGCTCGTGCTCGGACCACGCCCGTGTGTACTTCGGTCGGAGGGTTCCGCTACTCCGCCACCCGAGGGATACGAGGCCAGCCGAGGCCCCTACGGCGGCTCCGGCGCCCTGTTTCCTCGGCTCGGGGCGGAGGGAGCGGAACGTTGAGGAGCGGTGCGGCTGGCCGACGACGATAGCGGTGGCGGAGCTCGTGGACGCGGGCGGCGAGGTGGTGATGATGATGGCGGTGCGTGATAGCACGAGGGTTCGCGAGTTCCACGACATGTGGTCCCCGAGAGTTTTCGGGTCTAAGCCCGACGAGGACCCGCATGATTTCATTCGGGGGATGAGGCGTGTATTGGGACCCGGTCGGGCTTCGCAGACCGAGTCCGTCGAGTTAGCCTCGCACCGGTTACGTGATGTTGCGGCCCGTTGGTACGAGTCACCGGGAGCCGTCCCGAGGTGAGGGTGCTCCCCGGCCTACTGGGACGAGTTTACGGCCGCTTCCTCCCCACTTTCTACCATAGGGCTGCGGCGGGCGAGAGTTGATCGAGTTTTGCGAGATAAGCGAGAGGGGTCGAAGTGTTCGTGAGTATAATTTGGAGTTTGACTCTTCGGCCCGATATGCGCCGACAATTGTGGCCGATATGGAAGATCGGATGCATCGGTATGTAATGGGGGTACGGACGATTATTTGGTTGATAGCGTATGGCGATGGCGTCGCGGCAGGCCGGACATCGGACATCGTAGGCGGTGCTATGCGCGGGCATGGAGGACCGGCACGAGAGAGGGATTGTCGGGCGGAGATTATGATCGAGGCCGGCCCCGAAGGGCCGAGCAGATTAGTTGTTACGGGGGAATTTCGAGGCGGGCGGTCTCGATCGAGTATTAGACGCTTTTCTCGGCACACGCACGAAAGTATACCCCCGGTCCTCGGGTTGGAGACCAGATCATGCGGGGTACTCGGGGCGACCGGAACCCCGGGGCTTGGGGTCGCCGAGATGGATAGAGATTTTAATCGGACGAGGCCGCCATACCCGCATGTCCTTATCGTTGGGACGGCGCACCGGAGAATGTTATGTCGTGCCACGGGTGCTGTTTATTTGTGGACATCAAGGCCACATTGTGAGGGGAGTGTCCGTATAAAGATAGCCCGGATGGTGTGTGTTCCGCCTAATGGGTCGGTTGCGGGCCATCTTCTCCTTCGGTGGCCGTATGACCCCCGCCGGGGCGGGGTATGCCGGCGTTAGCCGAGCCGCGGCGGGTCGCGGCGGGACTCGGGGCCCGCGGTCTTTCGAACCGCGCCGCATACGCTTTGACTAGTCGACAGGACCTAGAGGCGTCGTCAAACGTAGACCCAGGTATGCTATTAATCTTTCTTGAGAGATATGTGCATCTGATCTGTACTGTGTTCCGGTCAACTATATTCTGTACCTCTGAATGTGATTCTCGCGCCACGTTCCTACGTCTTGATTACGAAGAAGCTACTATACTTGTGTTTCGAACCGGATCACGTTTCTCCGTCCGATATGCCTCTCGTACGTTCGATTCCGATCATAACTGCGGCGATATATTTCGATACGTCGGACCGATATATTTCGGTACGTGCGATTCGATTATGGGCACCGTACGATATGTACATCGTGTGTTTGGTTACCCAGAATGCGTCGAGTAACGTAAGATTACGACCCAATGTACGCGGCGACACTGTAACCGATCACGACTGTGACTCCGTCGACGTCGTTTGACCTCATCGTCCGCCGTATATCCGATTTAGCAATACGAACAACCCTAATAGAGTGATTTTGAAGAAAGATGGAGGAAGTTGGAAAAAAAAAATGAAGGTCGATATAAGTTCTTTGATTGATTAAGTGCGAGTATGTAAGTGGTGAAGACACCCGATTTTTGACCCTCTTATGAAGTTGAATTAACATTCGAGGGACGAATGTTCTAAAGGGGAGAATGTTATACCTCGCATTTCGTGTGTGTATTCGGAAAAAATTGGAAATAATAGGGAATGTTAAGAATAAGGCTTTAAGTGGATATCATTTAATGTGCGTGTGATTTTTTTTAGGAAATGTTGACGTGGAATATTAAAGAAGCGTAAAGGGCAAAATGGGGACCTTGGAAATTAGTCCCGTGAATTTCCGAAAAGCGACCCATCGTCAATTGGGCCTAAGGAACCAAGTGGAAAAAAATTGGAGAAAATTTGGGCCCAAAATAACAAGGTGGCCGGCCATGCCAAGTTGACCCAAGTCCAATTAGTGAACATGTGCCTTGCACATGATCAATTAAATTATTTAAGGAGATTATGTTTCAAGAAAATTCAAGAACAAAAAGGAAAACTTGAAGAAGCCACAAGGGGGAGCTCTCGGCTGAGCTTGAAAGAAGGAGGAAAAAATTCAAGTCCCTTAATCTTGATCTCAAAAATTATTTTCTTGTTGTATTGGTACTAACTCAAGGTCCGTCTTCAACTTGGCGTAGTTGGTTTGGAAAGTTGAACTCTTGTTTCAACACTTGAAGAAGTGAAGAAGTTGGAATTGAAAGGTAAGCATTCATCCTTTCTTTTTATGTTAAAGTGATTTGGTTGTGTTGTAGTGCATGGAGACGAAGTGAAAGTGTAGAATTATGGAAGTTTGCATGATAGGAATGGGTATATGTTGGTGGCCGTGTCATGTGTTTGTGTATAGCTAAGATAAATTGAATTTTGTTGTATTCTAGTTGAGGCGAGGATGAAATGTATATTAGAAATGCTCTAAATGGCAATTTGTTTTGGAGTTGAGAAAACTAGGTGTGGCCGTGGGAGGTTATGGGAATTGGGAGGGAAATGAGTTAGTTTTGCTTGGTATGTTAGTTGTGTTGTGGTAAGTGTTAATGAAAGTAGAAGTTGGAAATATGTTGAGAATAAGTATGTTAAAGATTAGAAGTTTTGAATGAAATATGGTTTGGCGAAAAATCGTATATATTGTATAACTTGTGAATATATGGTAGAAATGCCTTGAAATGTTTTTGGAATTAATATGTTAACGACCTCGAGTGATAGAAAATATGAGAATGTTGGTATTGAATTGGAAATGTGTAGTGGAAATGAAAGATGTTGCATTATTCGGAAAATGAGACTATTTATGTTAGAATGCATTCCTAGTCGATCATTGATGTTATTGGTATTATTGTTGATTTGGTTGTTGGTATTTGAGGCCGAGTTAAATCTCGGGGCGTTGTATGTATAGGGGAGATCTTTTAAATTGTTGCGACAAGTATTGGTTGGAGATTAGAATTTTAAGCCTCATGAATAGTAATTGGCAAATGTGACCATTTGTAGGTTTTGAACGAAACGGGATTTGAGCTTGATAAACGTGAGGCGCAACTAAGGTATGTAAAAGCTTACCCATTCTTCATATGGCATGTCCTAGACCTATTAGGCCGAAAACGGAACCTCGAGGATAGTTACGTCTTTTGAAATCCGAGTTTGACCTTAAGTACTATTCATTAAGCGCATTTGAACTATAATCCTTACCTTTGGTTGAAAGAATGTTTAAACAAAAAGTAACTTTCGCAAACGCACCCGAATCGTTCCGAAACTTCTATAGATGACTTTGTGGACCCTAATTTTGCAACTCATGTCCGCCGCCTCGGCTTGACCCGAGGTGGGCCCACGATCCCCGAGGCCTATTCGTATAATTCTGTTTGTTCTATTTCCGTACGAAAATTTATGGAAACCTTTGGCTATCGTCGCAAGGTTGTTATAAGTATCCGGTAACTACGATATGAGTATTTGAACGTAAGTATTACGACATGAATATTCGTCGATGTAATACGATAAAAGTACCCAACTGCGAGGATTCCAATATATGTATTCTGACACATGAATTCTGACATAAGTAATCTATTATAAGCAGTATGATATAAGTTTTCTGATGTAAGCGTTCTGAATAAGTAATCTGTTACGAATATTCGGACAGTACATTGGATCATTCTATAGTATCTTGATTTATACGCACTCAGTTTCTTATTACTCTACTCGTGCACTTGTTTTGATCTCCTTCGCCGGATCCCCGGCCGGTATGTCTCGTGCGTTGGTTGGCCGAGCCCCTTGTCCGAGGCCGGGTTCCACACATAAATTACGAAGTACGGGTGTTCGGTTACCGGGGTACCGTGGTATATGTCGAGTCCCCGGTTACCGTGTATTTAGTATGATATGTGCTGCCTCCGAGTCTTGTGCAGATATGTCCGTCTCGGGGTACGGTGGTCGGTTCCCGAGGGGCTTGTGGTATATGTCGTTCCCACACGCGTGCGGCTCTGGCACCGTGGTATATGTCCCCGGCTTCCGTGTATATGGATTGTGATGCGACCGGTTCCTGTGTTCTCGTGGTATATGTCCGGTTCCCGGATACCGTGTCTATGTTATGATATGTCGGTTTCCCGGTGGTATATAATCCCCGGCACCGAGCCTATGTTACGATATGGGCTGGCGCCGCAGACGGGAGTGGCGACAGTATTCCGGCGTGCCTTACGTGCGACTCGATTTGTATCGCATAAACCTCGAAAGTAAGCATTTTGATATTCTGCATAAGGTACGCAATTGCACGTACTTCGACTCGCGATCATGATTGAGTGCCAAACTTCTTATCTTTGATTTTTGATACGGCTCTGTCCGCTGGCACTCTGTATGTCTCGATTCCGATTATGGTTTGTTGACTATACTTCCGTATGTTTGGACTTGTTTATGATTAGTTTACGGTATTTAGACTTTACATACTCGGTACATTTTTTCGTGCGACCCCCCTACATTTTTTAGAGTGGAGTTTCACTCTGTTGCTTGGTCGAGACGCGGCGAGGTGATTGAATGACCTAGGATATACGTGCGGTTCGGAGAAGCCTCCTTTGATAAAACCCTTGCTTTTAATGAATCTTGGATATACATGTATCATATGTTTATGACTAATGCAGGTGCGGCGAGGCCTGTCCGTCATATGATTAATACGTACGTCTAGAGGCACAGTGGACATATTTTGTGGGTTGTGCCTACTTAAAGTTTGATTGTGTTGAGTATGCGGTGGTGGGCGATCCCATTCGCGCCGCGTGTGGGTCGACATGTATATGATCTTTTGTTGTGTGTGGCCTTTGTTGGTATTTTACGTGATTAACGAGGGTTATTTTGGTAGATCCGTAAAACAAAGGACTCTGTAGAAATTTTTCAAATTGTCTAAATTTGAAATATGGCCTTATCGACACGGTATATATTGGATCGCGTTAGGTGTGTTTGAGATAGTGTTTTGCGGATATGTGCGGGTGCCGAGGATCGTGAACCTAGTCACGACCTACGGGGTTGGGTCGTGACATGTATGAATGTACGGTACCCATGTGGGTTGTATCGGTGAGTGTGTGACTCCCGACTACCGGTGCTACGGTGTGGGAGACCAGTGATCGAATAAGAGCACTAAAATTCGAGGGATAACAAAAGTAAAGAGGGCAAGATTTTGGAGGAAAGTAGGTAACAAGAATAAGGTGTGCTAAGGAATAAGAATCTGCATGAAATCCGGAAACTAGGATCTGAGGGAAGATGGAAAATGTAAAGGGTATGAATGAGTACGGAGGTATGAGTACGCCCGAGGGGGAAAGCGGATGAGAAAAGTGTAAGGATAAGTTAGAAACAGGCGATATTGTAATATGTTTGATAAGGACGCTTGAAGCGACGATAGGGACCCCCCCCCCCCCCAAGGTGATTATGGAAGCTTGTAAGACTAGTTGAACATTCGAGGACGAATGTTCTAAAAGGGGAAGGATGTTACCCCTCGCGTTTTTGCACTTTCGGATATTTCGAGACAATGGCGGAAAGTCTAGGGCAAGGTCATTTTCGGTTCCGTTGTAATGTGTAAGACGTTGGAAAATATTATTAGTGTGGAAATATTGAGGAAGATTGAGGGCAAAAAGGAAATTTGCAAAATGGCATTATGGTAAATTTGTAAAAAGGCGAGGGGCAAAATGGTCATTTCGCGAAAGTTCAAGAAAGTTCAAAAAAGGGGCCATGTGAGGAAAAAGGATGACTAAAATAATTCATCCTAATAAAAAGAATAAGAATTCTAGAAAAAAAAAGAAGAGAAAATTCTAGAAAATAAAATAAGATAAAGGAAAGAAAAATCTAGAGAGGGGAGGCATGTGCCCCTCACATACATAAGATGACTATATATATATATATATATATAAGAGTGAAGGGAGTCATATTTTAAGAGAGAGAGAAAGAAAGCAAGACAAAAAAAAAAAAAAAGGAGAGGTGTTCGGTTAGGGGGTACAGCCGAACCAGCCCCTCCACAAAAACTGGTTACAAAAAAATTGTTTGCTTCATGTTTTCTATCCCTTAGAAGGTCCTCATCGACGTGGAGTAATTGCTCGAAGAAGAAAATCATTTGTTGCAAAAACCAAAGCTTGGCCGTGAAGGTTGGAGGCATAAGGAAGGAGGTATGGTTCTATTTCTTCTCTTTGCATGTGTTGTGGATGTTGTGGAGTGTGTTGAAATATGTTAGAATGTATAAAATATGGTGTTATGTGTGAGGTGGTAGTGGTGTGTATGTGAGGGTTAGCCGTGCATGTGTGAGTGTTATGTTGTGTTTTGGTTGTTGTTGTGATGTGTTGAAACTAATGAAATTCATGGAAATATTGATGTGGTATGGTAGCCGTGCGTATTGGTGCTTAACCGTGTGCATGTGGAGTGTGTTGGAGTGATGAAACTAATGGAATTCGACATGTTTGTGTGATGGTGTAATGTGTGAAAACGAATGAAAATCATGAAATGTTACGTGTTGTTGTTGTTGTGTATGTAATGTTTTGGGCAACCATGTTGAGTTGATGTTACCTAGCGTTTGGTTGTTGTCGTCATGGAATTTGTGATGTGAAAATGAAGGTAAATGGTCCAAGTTGAAGTTAGAAACCGTGTGGGCTGTTTTCGGAAGCTAAAGTGATTTATGTAAACTTTTGTGATGAAAATAATGTTGTTAACGTATGGGATTGTCGACATAGTTTATGAATTTGAAAGTAGAAAATGTGTTATGGATGTTTCTAGTTAAATTGGAAGGTTTCGTAAGAATGGATGTTGGTTTGGACATGTTGAAATTATCTATCGATATTGTTGTTATGATTGTTAGTATTGTTGTTGGATTGGCCGGGTTGAATTCCGGATTTACGTATGTTGATTTTGGGCCGAGCCATATTCTCGGGACGTCGTTTTACGAGAGGAGGTCTTTGTAGAAATTTTCGGTAGCTTATAAGTGAACTTGTATGAAAAATTAAGGCAAACATAAGTCGATGAATCTAATGATCGTATGGATCCTTTTGAATGTAGATAAGCAAGTTGGGATGAACAAGTATGGCTAGCAAGGCGGCGCGGTATGTAAGGCTTACCTTTTCTTTTATGGCATGTCTTAGTAGGAGTAGGCTATAATACGCTCCCCGGGTAACTCTGCTCCTGATCCGAGCATGTTATGATTTTATTTATTTCTTATAAGCATGCCTAATGTATCAGCAATTAGTTTCGCTAAGCCTTTGTGTGTTTGATAAATGAGTAAGTACGAGAATATAGTCGTAACTAAAGAGTTACGAACGTCCCCTAACTTTTGACTAAGGGCTCGGATTTTGCTCCGAAACGCTCGTGGGAGGTTCCCCTAATGTATAATATCCCCGACACCCATAAGTTCTCACCGAGGTCGGTTTGGTACTACTCTGGGCATCATGAATGATGCGTTGTATAGTTTTTCGGTAACTTGTTGATATAACTATATGTTAATCTAACTTTCGAATATGATCGCTTCGATGCGATAATCCCAAGTACGGTATGAGAAATTGTATATGATTCGATTACGTAAGTATGATGGCTAAGTTTTATTTGACAAGTTACGAGTAGTACTCGAAAGCAAGGCTCGATTTGACTATCTTTCTGTGACACGGGCGTTGATACGGTAGTTATTTAGTGAGTTTCGAGGATGAATCATGTGTATGTGTATGTGGCTTCGATTACTTTGCTCGTGCCTATTATGACATTATTCACCGAGTCCCTTGCGCGGGGCCGGGTACGACAGGGTCCACTCGCTTGAGGGCCGGGTACGGTATGCGTTATCACCTTGCGTCCGAAAGGGCGGGTACGACGGGACCCTCGCTGGGGCGGGTACGGTATGTGATTAATTAGCAGAGTCCTCGCGAGAGGGGCGGATACGATATTTGTTTGATGATGCGATGATATAATGATTTCGTAAAAGCGAAAATACGTGACAATATAATGGGTGCATTACGATGATGCGATAGTGCGACGATGTGACGATTTGATGATATGAAGAGTACGATACTATGGAAATCGGATGATCTAAGATAATATGACGGTTGTGCGATGTGATGATTTGATCTATTTTCTATTTATGTAAGACGTAAACATTTTCCGAAAGGAAAGAAAATTAATAAGCCTTCGACGTTCGATTACTAAATCTATTTTACGTATGCACGCCTATGGTTTCTCGAAATAATATGATTATGATGTGTCTTGCTCACGTTGTATGTCCGGGATAAGTCATGCTTGCTCGGGCAAGCTTTGACTCTCCGATTCCTATATTTATCTTTGTACTTTTTTCATCCCGATTATGTTTGTTTATGGTTTTTCTGCTTTACATACTCGGTACATTTTCCGTGCGACCCCCATTCTTCGGTGCACGTTTCGTGCCCATGCGCGGTACCAAGATGAGTTGAAGATATTCCGGCATGATGGGTGAGCTCGATTCCTTACGGAGCAACGGTGAGTCCGTATGTACGTTGTGTCTTAGGATGACATTAGAGACTTTGCGAGACGATGTTGTGGGTAGGATGTGTCGATGATCGTGACTCCATCGGCCAGACATGTCGATGTGTGTTATGTAATAAATTTTGTGAAATTACAGATTTTTGGCAAGTTTGTAAGCAACATTATGTATTTTATTAATTTTCGGTATTGAGTTTTGAAAAAAAAAATTATTGTGTGCGATAAAGGTACGCGGGTTCGCTCGGCTCCGGGTATGGGGTCGGGTGCCCATCACGTCCCTCGGAAATTGGGGCGTGACATGTACATTATATAAGTAGAGAAATATGACTAATTTAAGTCATCTTTATCATTTCTCAACTCTTTTCAAGAAATTTGAAGAAAAAAAAAAAGAAGGAGGAGACGGCCAGAGAGGTCCCTTAACACGTTTACATTGTTCAAGAAAAATTTGTTTCTTTCTCTACTTTCGTATCAATTGGAAGGTCCTCGTCAACGTGGATAACATCGATTTTCTCGAGCAAACAAAACGCTTGTTGGAAAATGATATCTAGTGAATAAAAGTGGAAGAAGGATGGTTGAAGAAGGTATGGTTCAATCTTTTCTTCATGTGTTATGAATGGTTTGTGGATGTTGTAAGATGTAGAAATGAATGAAATTCATGAAAATATGGATGTTAAAGTTGGGCCGTGTATGTGTGGTGTAAGGTAGAAGTGAAGAACTAATTTCATTTGGTATGTTTAGGATGTTGTGTTGTAGATTCTATGTTGTAAAATGAAGGCTTAATGGTTCAACAAAGTGAAGTTGAAATCATGTGGGTTTTTGGAACGTATATATACTTAATATGGTTTCTTGTATTTTTGAGATTAATGTTGTTAAAGTATGGATTGTTAGTATGGTTTATGAACTTGGAAGAAAAGAAATGCGTTGTTGATATTTCCTTGGACTTGGAAGGTTTCGGGTTGCCTTATGTTTTGGTTAAGTTGTTTGAATAATTTTGTGGATTGTTGGAAATGTTATTGAATCATGTTTGAATGGTTTTGGATTGGTATTTGAACGCATGGGCAATGATGTTGGGTTGATTATATATGTTGATTTGAACGTAATTGGAATGCCATCGCATTGTGCGAAAAAAAGGTTGTTGATGTTAAAGTGCGTTTTGAATTAATGGTTGATGTTGTTAGAATGTTTGTTGGTATTGTTGTTGATAAGAGTTAAATTCTCGGGGTGTTAATTTACGGTGGAATCATGCATGCTAATTTTACTTTAAATAAATGCATTAAAACACATTCCGATGTATGACTAATGTTTGGTGTCTAATGATCGTGTTGTAGATTTTGAGAAAATCTCGAGCCACTTGAGTTTGGATTAGCTTAGGAAGCAATCAAGGTATGTTATCCAAAGCCGCTTTCCTTCTTTTGGCATGTCTTAGATATGGCTAAGTGTATGATATGTTATGAGCTTCGGTGTAGTGGTAATTCTACTCTTAAAGTCCGAGCATGGTTACATTCATAAAAATTCTTGATGTTGGCATCCTTATATGGTCAAACTATGGGTTATATGTCTTCGTACGATTGGTTTTCAAATGTTGCATAAAAAGTTTGTTTCGAAAACAAGTAACTACGAACGTCGAGCATAACTGAGTTCACGAAAAATCACGGATGGCTTTGATATGCTCGTAAATGATTCTCATAACATATAGTGACTATGATTTTCGTTGGATCATCATTAAAATTGGGTTGACGCTCGTCATAGTGGGTCCGCCGACTTTCCTTTGTATAATGCTAACGAGCTTTTCTCTAGAAATAGAACTTAATACGCATCATTTCGATCATAGAATGATTACTTATCTTTATCTTTGAGATCTAATAAGGATTTTCACTGTATGTGATTTTGGTACGTAACTACGGTTCATAGAAACACGGATATATGTTCCGATGGTGATGGAAGAAAATCATTTGACTTTTGAAAAGAAAATGATGGTTATTTTCGATTAACCTATTAAGTCTTTGAAAATGTTTTAACGTTCTGGTTACTTATGATTGTTCTCGTGCGTTCAAGAGAAATCGTTACATTTTTAATTGAAGTACGATCGGTATGTGTGATATTAAAGCGACTAAATCTCGACCGCGGTATGTGTGCTATATTGCATTTGTTTCATACAACACGGTATATATATATATGATACAACTTGGATTCTTGGCCGCGGTATATATATATGTGATATTGCCGGCTGGATTCTTGGCCGCGGTATGTGTATATATGTGATATTGCCCTTTCATTCTTGGACGCGGTATGTGTATATGTGATATTGCATTTACATTCTTTCTCAACATATGTATATGTGATATTGCACAACAAGATTATACTTGGCCGCATGGTATGTGTATATGTGATATTTACTATGTGATTCTTAAAATCCGTATGAGTTATGTGATATTCTTTATTCCTCATCGGTATGTGTGCAAAATATGATATGATATGTGATAATATATGAGATGATGTTATTTCGGCTCACCTTTGATCATATGGCGGGACATGATATGTGTGCATATGATATACTTCATTTTGAGAAACCCCGTACGTTATGACCAAAGGTTAATGTTGACTCGTATGATGGGTTTGATTTTCCGTATATATGAGACGAAATGTTTTTTTTTTGCTAAAGCGAAATTTTGGCATTTCTTATCATATTTGTCTTACGCACCTCTTTATGTATGATTTGTATGTCGGATCTCAAGACTTTGGGAGATGGATATTGTGCTCAACTTGTACACCTTACTTTGGTTATGACTTCGTTTAAGCTACCCGCTTTGCATACTCGGTACATTCCGTACTTTCTTCGGGGGCTAATTTCATGCGCGCGCGTACCCACGGATGAGTGGTCGATGTTAGCGAGAAGATGTTCCGGTTATTGGCGGAGCTCCATTCCCTCCAGTCTTGCCGAGTCGGAGTGCTTTTAATGGTATCGTATTATGTTAGAGACTTTGCGAACGATTCGTGTGTGTGATGTGTCGGTTTGTAACGGCTATGTAAGCCGATGTATTATTATGCGGTATGCTACGAACTTCGTATGTTTACGAGATTTAAATACGATGTTAGTTTCATTTGATTTGACAAAGATGAAAGGCATGTTTGTTTTCGGAAAAAAAAAAAAACAAAATTTTCATTATGTGCTTATGTTATGTTTTGCGGGCCCAGTATGATTATGAGTATTACGAAAGTCGGCTTCGCTCGGCCTAGGTAAGGATCGGGTGCCCGTCATGCCCTATCGAAAAGTAGGGTGTGACGACCTTCACCGCCAAGGGCGGACCACGTATACACCATGGCCAAATGGCATGGGCGGTCTCACACCTTCTCCTTTACCGATAGGGCGTGATGGGCACCGACAGATTGTTGAAGTTTGGCCGAACCGGCCCCGACTCACATAATGGCTCATATTGGGCCTCAAAGCATGACACGAATACATAATGAAAGATTTTTTTTTTGTCGAAGAATAATATGCTTTTCCACCTTTTTCAAATCAAAGAAAATCCGTAACGTATAGAAACATATAGAACTTATAATACAACGCATAATAACACATCGGCTTACATAACATAAGTACGCGACATCTTACCACACGACAAACTTGCTTTTGCGCAAAGTCTCTAAATGGAACATCCGGATACCATATCATAATTCTCGGACTCGGCGGCACTCCGGAGAGAATGGAGCTCGCCAATCCCGGCTGGAACATCTTCTGGAATATCTTGACTCATATCAGGTGTGCACTGCGCGGCATGAAACACGACCCGAAGAAAGGGGTCGGTACGGAATATGTGCGAGTATGTAAACCATGAAATACAATAAGCGGGATCATGCTGAAGTAATGAGTACAGAAAATCATAAAACTTGCCTTTGAAAACGTTTATCATGCATATCAAATCATATAATCATCATGTAAACATATAGCGTGTCCCGACCCTACAGTGAGGGACTCGGTAGGTAAAATCATCATATTCATATACATATAACGTGCCCGGCCCTCTCAGTGAGGGACGCGGTAAGTAAAATCATATCATCATCATGCATGCATATACATATATATACATACCATACCCGGCCCTACTAGTGAGGGACTCGGTGAATAGCGTGTCCCGGCCCCGCTAGTAAGGGACTCGGTATGCCATCTGACGCCACCATCTCCATATCATCATATCATCATCATATCATATATATATAACATGCCCGGCCCTCGACTAGTGAGGGACGCGGTGAATAATGCAATAGAGTCGTGCACGAATACATGCCCTGGCCCGGGACGCAGTGAAGGACATATTGAGGCTGGCACGAGCAGAGTAGTGACAAACCATATGCATATAAATCATTTTCAGAGACTCAATGAAGTAGTCCAAACGGAATGTCATTTGAAAGTCGGACAATGGTTATATCAAATATCTTTCGGACGTTATTCGAAAACATAGCATACATCATATGTACTAACAAATCCGTAAGGGTCATAGTCATATTCAAACCATAGGGACCATAGTCGTACGTCAAACCAATCCGAGTTCGCCTCGGAAAGTTACAAACTTTATTCACTTTAGAACTTTCTACGAACAAATCGAAGCGATCCGAGCCCTTATGTGAAAGTTACGGACGTTCGTAGTTTCGGAATCGTTTAGGAAACAAACTCTTTTTGAAAACAAACTTTTATGCAACCTTTGAAATTAAGTCATGCGAAAAACATAATGACCATAATTTGACTACGGTAAAAATATGAATATCGAAACAAATAAGGACCGTAAACATGCTCGGATCGCAAGAGTAGAATTACCTCGGGGTACGTGTCATAACACACTTTTCACTAAGACATGCCAAAGAAAGAAGGATTAAATGCTTACATACCTCGATCGCTTCCTAAAATAATCCAACTCATCTCGACTCTCCGTATCACGACCCGGCCCGTGGCGTGACTAGTGCCGTGCCAGGCACTCGTACCCACCATTAATCGTAATCGGATCATAGCAACAAAATGGAAACTTATACGTACGAAAGGCACGACACCGCGCACACATATATACATATATCACATATACGGCACTGGAGATATACGAACATAAACACGACCGAACGATTGCTACTCATGACACGTTTGTCATATTGGGCCCTCTGCGGTAATAACGAGAACCATATGACGGGACGGGGCCCCGCCGTGCCACGAACAAATATATACATATATAACAAAAGAGTACGTACCAAAATGCGGGCTCGGACAAGGGAGCTCTTCCAAGTACATCGGCTCCTAAGTGGCGGCTCGCCCAAACGAGTGGTACATACTACATGAAACGCGACCCCGAAGAAAGGGGGTCGGTACATGGAAGATATGCGAGCGTGTAAATGCACGAATGCAATATATCGAAATAAATATATTAATCGGAAATCAAAAACTTGCTCGTGAATCATATATCATGCATGTCCATATCATGTCATCAAATCATTATGTACGTATAGCGTGCATGAAATCCCTCCGGGGAGGGACTCGGTAAATAAAATCATGTAAACATCATGTATAGTAATCATGTAATCATATGCGTATACGTACCCGGCCCTCTAGTGAGGGACTCGGTGAATAGGATCATCAAATGCCATCCCGGCCGCCATCCCATACCATCACATCATTATATCATCATATATAAATATATATAGCGTGCCCGCCTACAGTGAGGGACTCGGTGAACAATGCAATGAGACCGTGCACGAATACGTACCGGCCGGGACTCGGTGAATGACATATTGAGCTTGCACGAGCGAGTAGTGGGAAACCATATGCACATAAATCATTCCATAGACTCGATGAAGTAAGCAAATCGAAGCGTCATTTAAAAATCCGGACATTAGTTATATCAAATAGCTTTCGGGCACTATTCGGAACATGTCAAACCAGACTTTAGAAATCATAACCACGTGTCGGAAACATATACATAGCAATCCTTATTTTAAACTTGGAAAATAATAAATAGTCATACTCGGGGGTCGGAATACAAAGCATGTTAGGTTCTTTCCAACAACCTTTAGTACTATACAAGGAAATGTCTCGGGGGCCCACGGACAAGTATCAAACCGATCCGGAGCCTATGGAAGCTAGGATCATCATACGCTACGGAACCTCCTACGAGCATATCGAGGCGATCCGAGCCCCTTACGTGAAAGTTATGGTCGTTCGTAGTTTCGGGATCCTTTTTAAGAACAACTTCTTTAGATAACACTTGCAATTTAATCATACAAAGGATACAAGGGATATAACATGACTACATTATGAATGTAATATTAAGAAGCGAATAAAAGGTCGTAAACACGCTACCCCGAAGCTCGTAGGATATTTCCCTTACATCTAAGACATGCCAAAGAAAGAAAGGGTGAGCTTTACATACCTTAGCCGCTTCCTAAGCTAATCCAACTCAAGTCTCTCGGCTCTCCAAGGTCTACATAACGTCAATAAATATCGAACATTAGTTGAAGACATTTAGGAATTCAATTCCAAACGAACATTAAATTCTACCGAAATTTGACGCAACCACTTCCCCGTAAATGTAACATCCGAGAATTCAACTCGTCCAATTTCAACAACAACCCAAACCAACAACCAAGCTACAACATCAACAATCAATTCAAAAGTGTATGCTAACATTAATAGCTCTTTCTACATAACTTCAACAACATTAAAACATTCCAATATATTCATCAACTACTTGCGTTCAATCTAATATCCGCGTTTATACATTCGATTACTAATCCAAAACCATACAAACAATATTCAAGAACGCTTTAAACAATTCACATAATTTTCCAAACAACCAAAACCATATCCCAACTCACCCGAAATTGTCTCCAAACCCGAGAACAACACCAAACACATTCTTCTCTTCCAAATTCATACTTTACGCCATTAATCCGCACATTAACAATACAATTCCCTTAAATACAAAAATTACATAAAATTCACATTAACTTCCAAATCATCCCATAACCAACATAACATTATTTTGAGTCATTAAACTTGCATTTTCCTCATAAAATCCATAACGACAACAACGAGAATACTAACGACGATTTGTTCATTCACAACTACACTAAAAGGGGAACCATACGGCCACCACACACACACACATAAAGATGATTTTCATTCTTGTCTTCACACTACAACAATCAAAACATGCTAACTAGAATTAATTCATTGCCTTTAACACAATACACTCGCTCGGCCAAACCCATGTACACGGCCTCAACTCCAACTTGGTTTCTATCATGAATTTCTTCCTTTTTAACATGCTATAACACATATAAACCATTCATAACACTTAAACCAAGATTAGAACTTACCTTTCTTCTTCAACTTCTCAACTTGCTTAAAGTGGTAGATAGAGAAAACGAGCAACCTAATGCTTCCAACAACACTTCCACGTTAATGAGCACCCTTGAATTAGCAAGTTTGCTTGAAGAATTTATTTTTGAGATGCAAATTTTTGATCCTCCATTTTCTTATGCCATGGCCGAAACTCTCCTTGAGTTGGCTCTCCAATTTTCATTCTTGAAATTTCTAGAGGTTAAGTGATGAAACAAGATGACTAAGTCATCTTTTATTCCACTTAATGGCCAACCATGTGGCCATGGACCACATGCCACATGGCCGGCCACATGGCCCCCTTATTTCTTTTTTTTTTGTTGAATTTTCAACTTTCCAAAAATAGCATACTTACTAAAAATGGAAATTGCCTCCAAGTGTTTCCTTAACATTTCCATACCAATAAAATCATACACAACTTAAGCCTTTAAAGTAACCAAAAGTCTCTACTTCATACCTCGGAATAGTCTTGTTCCCAACTTGTCGTAATTCACTCATATTGTCCGTGGTTCAAAATACGGGATATAACACTCCAAGGTCTACACAACGTCAATAGATATCGAATATTAGTCATAAACATCGAAGAATCCAATTCCAAGCCATTACTTTTTCTACGAAATTTGGGCGAGATTTCCACATAAATACGACATCCCCGAGAATTCAACTCGGCCAAATCTTCAACAACAATACCAACAACCATATAAACAACATCAATAATTAAGTCAAAACGCATTCTAGCATTAATAACTCCTTTCTACATAATTCGATGACATTCTTTTATATTCATTTCAACTACATATATTCAAACCAACATCGACGATTATGTGTTCGAGCACCAATCCGAAACCATTCACACAATATTCGAGAATGCTTTAAACAATTCATACAATATTTCAAACAACCCAAACAAAACTCCAACTCACCCGGAATCACTCCCAAACCCGAGAACAACACTAACACATTTCCTTCTTCCACATTCATAAATTATGTCAACAATACATACGTTTACAATTTCATTTTCATAAATTCAAGAAACCATATCAAGATCACATTATCTTCCAATTCAAATTTACAATTATAACCTTAACCTGGATCATTAAAACTTCATTTTACATCGTAGAATTCACAACGACGATAACCAAAATACTACATCACATTAGTCCCACATGCCTACACCAAATCAGCCCATTTTCAGCTACAACAACAACATATAAATTCCATGGTTTTCATCCATTTCTACACATTACCACAACATCCAAACATGCTAAATACAATTAATTCACTACTCCTATACAACACACACTACACACGGCCAAGACACAATACACACGGCCCAACTTCAACTTACCATATTTCATGAGTTTTCATCCATTTCCACATACTACGACATACACCAACCATTCATAACACATAAAAACAAGATTAAATCTTACCTTCTTCATCCACTTCTTCACTCGGCTAGAGTTGGTGAATTGCGACAACGAGCGATTTTCTTGTTCCAACAACTACTCCACATTGATGAGGACCTTCCAATTAGTAGAGAAACTAGAAGAAAAGAATTTTCCATGATCAAATTGAGGGGGGCAAGTTTCGGCCAGCCTTGGCCGTTTTCTCCTTCTTCTTTTTTTCCATGTTTCTTGAAATTTCTAGGACATGAAATGGTAAAGATGACTAAATTGTCATCTTATATTACCATATATTAACCATCCATGTGTGTCATGGCCCACACTCCATATGGCCTACACATGGCTATTTAATTTCATGAATTTTAAGTCTCCAAATCTTCACTTTTGGCCCCATTTTTCATGAAATATTAATTTCCATAATTTCACTTTTAACCCCAAATTTCCTTAATACTTCATACCACTAAAATCATAAACGCTTATGCCTTAAAACAAAGTCGAAAAATATCCTTGTCCATAACTCGTCGCTACCAACTTAAAAATATTCCGACGTACAAAATGCGGGATATAACAAAGAAACCTGTACCTGGCGGTATTTAATTGGTACCCCGGACGTGGGAGTCCTGGACGCGGGCTAATATTATTGATTATCACACCGTACCTGTATGGTCGGGCAGTTTATACATTTATGCATATATAACATGATGATTATTATGAGAGTAAGCCATGCATGTATGATTTCTTTTATGACTCGCCCGATACATGATTGCTCCTCATTTGATGCCTCCTTATTTCATTGATGTTCTATTATTGTTTATGTCTTACATACTCGCACAATATTCGTACCGATGTCCTTTTCTTTGGACGCCGTGTTCATGCCCACAGAGACAGGGAGACGTTGCGTATCCATGGAGCTATCGAGATATACCGAGCCCTCCCTTATTCCGAGGTGCTATTTTGAGGCGCTCTTTTGTGTACATATATTTTGGGCACGACGGGGTCTGTCCGTCCATATGTCTAGTACTCTAGTAGAGGCTCGTAGATATGCGTGGGTAGTATGGTCCCATAGTCTTCATGTGTATGCATGTATATATATATATTATTTTGATAGCCGAAGGGATTATGTTTATAAAGGTAAATATGTTTCAAATGATGAAAATTTTCCATGATCATATACATATAGCATGAATGAGAGCAAGATAAGTAACAAGATGAGTGGTGTTCGGTAGTTAGCCCTGATACCCGTCACGGCCCATAGTCTGTGTCGTAGCCGAAGTGGTATCGTAGCAAGCTCAGTCCAGGAAGTGTCTACGAGCCGTGTCTAGTAGAGTCTTGTTTATGGTGTGTTGCGCGCCACGCTAATAAACAGGAGGCTACAGGGCATTTAGGAAAAATGACCATCTTTCTTCTTATGAGATCGTGCGATAGAGCTAAGTTTTCAGATTTTCCCCTTCCTAATGGTGCGTTTATGATTTCAGTAAAGTCGATGAAAGAAAAAGCTACTACCGCCCAGAAGGGCAAAGCAGTGATTGCAGAAGGGCTGGAACAAGGGCTATCTACGAATGTGGGGGAGAGTGAACCCCAAAACAAGGCCCTATCTCAAATTCCGCGTGCCTCGCCCACCTTTGAGGATCGCAGAGAAGCCCCAATCTTAGCTCCCCGCACCCCCGGGCCCCTTCTCTAGATGCTTCGGGCCAAGAGACGAGACAGTCATTCTTCTATTGACTCGCTAGTAGCCGCCGCTCAAGCCCGGCGAGGATGTGGGCCACGGTAACGGGGTCGGAGAAAAGAGTTAATTCTTCGAGTTTGATCATGAGTTTAGGGGCGCTCCGAGACGAATTCTCCGTGCACTCTGCTCATTCAACAACTAGCGCTCCTCGCACGCTTCTCGGACCCGTATGTAACGGATCTACCGATTCTAGGTTGCCCCGCAGTCCCGGGTCCCCACCTCGTGTTAGGGGTGATTCAAGCCGGACGAGATCGCCGTACCGTGATGTAGTCCAATGCGGGTTACATTGGAGACCGTGCCGCTTGGGTTTGGATGTTTGCCATGTCCGTGGCTAGTCGTGTCATATTATGAGAGAGTGCCGATTTCGAGGCAGTAAGCGTGCGGCTCAACCCACGGGATCCGCAGCCCCGCTCGTCATCCATGCGCCCTCCGGGGCAAGACTCTCAGACACCAGCAGGTCAGGGTAGGGGCAGGAGGAGAGCACTTAGTTCGAGTGGATCCCAGCGTCATACTTATGCATTAGGCCGGGCGGCAGGATCTTGAGTATCCCACCGACATTGACCCAGGTATATTTTCATTAATCTCTTATGGTATTTAAGTACCGATTGATTCGGATCCTACGTTGTCATATATTACTATCGGTGTGATGATTGTGTTGAGGTGAGCCAACCCAACAAACCAAGATGACTATATTTGTTGATGACCTCGGTGATAGCGTAATCGTGCTTTGCAAGTAAGCCGATTTCTGCGTGTATATATATATATATATATATATATATATATATATATATATATATATATAATGGAATCTTAGACCGAGTGTGTGCACAACTTATGAGACAAGCTCCATTATTCATATGCTTTAATGGTAAGTGATCCCATTGGGTATGGGATGAGTTTTTATTTGGCTATGTGTCACACCAATTTTCGATGGCATGACGGGCACCCGACCCTTACCAGGCCGAGCGAACCCGGGCCGACTTTCGTAACACTCATAATCATACTGGGCCCGCAAAACATGACATAAGCACATAATGAAATTTTTTTTGAAAACAAACATGCCTTTCGTCTTTATCAAATCAAACAAAACTAGTACCGTATGAAATCTGCCAACATATGAAGTTCGTAACATAATGCATAATGATACATCGGCTTACATAGGCCGCTTACAAACTCGACATATCATACACTCGACACTCGTCCGCAAAGTCTCTACCATAACTTCGTATACCATACAAAAGCACTCGACTTGGCAAACACCGAAAGAAACGGAGCTCGCCAATCCAACCGGAACATCTTCTCAACATCATCTACTCATCCGCGGGTACCGCGCGGCGAAACGCAGCCCCCGAAGAAAGGGTCGCATACGGAATATGTACTGGTATGCAAAGTAGGAAGTACGAAAAATGAAGTCATAACCGAAGTAAGGAGTACAAAGGGGCACAATAGCGTAATACCAAAGTGCTTGCATCCGACATACAAATCATACATGTTATAGGGTACGTAAGACAAATATGATAATCAGAATGCCAAAATGCTTCGCTTTCTTTCAAAAAAAACATTTTTGTCTCATATATACGAAAAATTAAACATATCATATGAGCTGACATTAACCGATGTGGGATTCGCCTAAACCAGCGTGGAATTTGCCTCACCACTGGGTTTGCCCCACCACCGGTTCTGATACCAACCGATCATAATCCAGATCGTCAAAATCACATACTGGCATGCGCACACATATCGTGTCCCGCCCCCTCGAGCGAGGGACTCGGCAAATAAGAACATATCATCATATTATCATATCATATACCACATACGGTCCGTAATGGGACCCGACTACGTAACATAGTCGCCCCTCCTGCCTCAGGCGCCATAACACATCATACGCCAGAAGATTTTATATCTCCGAAACCCGGCATACCGCGGTCAAAAGTCCAGCGGTCAATATCGCAAACCCGACATACCGCAGTCAAAAGTCCAGCGGTCAATATCACAAACCCGACATACCGCGGTCAATATCACAAACCCGACATACCGCGGTCAAAAGTCCAGCGTCAATATCACAACCCGACATACCGCGGTCAAAAGTCCAAATAATATCACATATCACATATACACGGTACCCGGCCCAATAACAAAGAGGAGCTCGACGAATCCGACACATCATACTCCGAATATCACATAGTGCGCACGATAACATAACCGGCCCGGACTCCGCGAAAGAGGTAATAATGAACGCACGAGGCGAATCGTAGGAAATCATATGCAATGCCAAACATTCACAAAGACTCAATAGAGTAATCAAAACGGACTGTTATTTATAAGCCAAAACAAAAGTAGTCAAATCCCGACTTTCTTCCGAATATCAATCGGGAACATATCAAACCGAACTTTAAACCATAGTTACGTATCGGAATCATAAGTATATGAATCATTATTTTAGACTCAACAGACAAATATATATAATCATACTTGGGGTCGGAAAGGTAGTCATACCGAATTCTTTCAAAAGCCATCGTAATTATACCGAAGAAGATCGGCGGACCTACTTCGACGAAATCAAACCCAATCCGGCCCGCCTACAAAAATCATAGTCATCATATGTTATCGAATCATTATTACAAACTCAAAAGATAAAGAACCGATCATACTTGAAATCGGAATAATAGTCATATCATATCCTTTCAAAAATCGTCGAAGCACATATGAAAGTCGCGGGGGCCCACGGAGGGGTGTCGACCCAAGTCGGGCCCCGCCCATGAAAATTAAAGTCATTACTCATCATGAAATCATTTGCGAAGATATCAAAGCGATCCGAGTCTTTTCTTGAAAGTTACGGTCGTTCGTAGTTTCGGAATCGTTTGGGAACAAAACTGTTACACCTCGGAAATTTCCCCTTAGTATATAAGCGAGTAGACTCGCGAAGGACAGGACGTATATGAGGTTGGATACAGCAGAAGTATAAATTGATAGTCCTAATTAGGATTCCAAATGCATCCGAGTCAAGCAAGAAAGTAGTTAAGGAATCGAGTTATAAGTTAGTATATTGGACGCAAACTAGGAGTATTGAGTTAATGATGCCTTAAGGATGTTGTGGAGAAGAGTTACGACACCCCGAGATTCATAATGAAATGATAAACAAGTGCTAAGAAGGTTCCATAAGGATTAGAGGTCAAACGAAACGACGGAACCATTCCGTGAACCGTGAGTTCCACGACCATGTTCCACGGACATCACAATGTTCCACGACCCGTGGATGTGTCCGTGGAACAGCCAGCAGAAAGTGTGGCTGGCTGGTCGTGAACCACGACCAGTTCCACGGCCAACAAAAGGGTTCCACGGACCGTGAAGTCGTCCGTGGAAGTCCCACTCCTACCGAACATCTCCAAGCCTTTAAATGTTAAGTCCACTTCATTTTATTCATTCTCAACCACGACTTCAACCTCTCCACACCTCTAGAAACTTCCAAACATTTCATCCACAAGAAAACTAAGGAGATCAAGGATCAATAACAAGATTTGAGGAGAATCAAGCCTAAGAAACTCCATTAAAGCTATTAAGGTCAAGAAATCCAAGGAGAGATGAACTAGGGTTTTGGTGCTAAGGGTGAATCACCACTCCAAGCTTGTTCCTCTATTGTATAAGGTAAGTTTCATGACCCTTACATGCTATTTGAAGTATTGTTACGTTGAGATTCATGGATTATAGAAAAGCACCACAAATGGGTCATTAAATGGATGAAAAATGTTATTAGTGATTAGTAGTGAATTGAATCATGGAAATGAATATGTTGATGATATAAATGCGTTATAAATGACCTATAGAACATGAAGTGAGTATTGGATACGAAAGAGTACGATGATGGATTTTAGTCATAGTTATGGGAAATTGAGGTGAATTATGAAATGCGAATCATATGAATGAATGACGATTGTTGTTAGCAATATTGTGATGATTATTATGAATGTTGGGAGTTGATATGAAATATGGCGTAAAAGTGGTATAAACAAAGGAGATGCTCGCCCAAATTTCTATAGCTAGAGAACATGTTTTCCGATTATATAACTAATGTCGATACGAATTCCATTGAAGGTATACGAGTGCATTTAAGGAGCACAAGCGAGCAATAGAATAGTAAAGCGGCAAAGGTATGTGAGGCTAGTCCTTTCCTTCCAATGGCATGAATCCCATAGTATAAGTTCTTTTACTCTTCATGAGTTCATGTATTCCAAGAAGCAAAAAGCCTAGATCCATAAATGTCTATATAAGATAAGAGATATGGTGTAATGATGCCATATTGATAATGATGCTATTTATTTCTTACACTCACCTTATGTACTAATTCCTTCAAGGTGCGGCAGAATGTCAATAATTGCTCCATAATGAAATCGGGAATCACGACCTTACGTCACCCCGATAGAGTATAGTTGATCTTGAGTCTTATGCATGTACTATGATAAGCATATTATTACAAGTATTTTATGACGGGTTATGATAAGTGCATTATGATGAGCACATAATGAGCATATGATGATATCACACCGCGCCTATACGGCCAGGCAGCTATACACCATGGCCAAACGGCATGGGCAGCGCCACTAGTGGACGGCATGAGATGGTACCCCGACGCGGGAGGCCCGGACGCGGGCTAATATTATTGATTGTCACACCGCCCCCTAAATGGTCCGGGCAAACCTATACACTTATGCATACATGACAGACGATGTTTATGAGAGTGGACCAAAGATGCACTATTTCTTTTATGATACGATCGCCCTGATTGCTCCTTATTTTATGCCTCCTCGCTTTATTGATGCTTCATTATTGTTTATGCTTCACATACTCGCACAATATTCGTACCGACGTTCTTTCTTCGGACGTCGTGTTCATGCCCACAGTAGACGGGGAGGTGATCCGCATCCATAGGAGCTAGCGGGCCGATTTGAGAGCACTCCATATTCCGGAGGTGCTACAGATCATTCTTTTGGTACATATGTTTGTATATTCCAATTTTGGGCATGACGGGGTCCTGTCCCGTCCAGATGTCTATTGCTCTAATAGAGGCTCGTAGATACGCAAAGTGGGTAGTCTGGTCCCATGGCTTGTATGTATATGCATGTATATATTATTTTGATAGCCGAAGGGCTTATGTTTATAAAAGCTAATGTATTTTAAAAAATGACACTTTTATGTGATTATGAGCATACAAGATGAATAATAGTAGCGAGATAAGCGAGTGCAAGTGAGTGGTGTATGGTGGTTAGCCCCGGATACCCGTCGCGGCCCGTAGCTCGGGTCGTGACAAAAACTCTTTGAAAACAAAAATTTTATGCAACTTTTGGAATTTAGTCATACAAAAGACATAAGATGCTTTAACAAACCGTATACATAGCATTTCAAATCCAATCATATCAAGGACATACGGATCATAGCTTGACCATATTAAGGATGCCAACATCACAAAGCAAATATGAATCATAAACATGCTCGGATTTTAAAGAATAGAATTACCCCCAAGGCTCATAACATATCACAACTTACTTGCGTTCAGACATGCCAAAAGGAAAGAAGGATAAGCTTCACATACCTTGATTGCTTCCTAAGCTAATCCAAACTCAAGTCTCGGCTTCTCAAAATCTACAACACGTCATTAGACACCAAACATTAGTCATAGGCACCTCGGAATCCCATTTTAAGCTCGCACTTTATTTACAGAAAATTTGCGCATTTCCCCTAAATTCAACACCCCGAGAATTTAACTCGGCCAATTCATCAACAACAATACCAATAACCATATAAACAACATTAATAATTAATTCCAAACGCATTCTAACATTAATAACCCCTTTCTACATAATTCAACAACATTCACTTACATTCAAGTCAACTACGTACTCTCAAGCTAACATCGATGCTCGCATATCAAAGTACAAATCCAAGATCATTATTAAGATGCAAGAACATTTTAAACAACCCCAACAATGATCAAAACAAGCCAATCCAATGCACATCCTCACCCGAAACCATTCCTATTCAACAAGAACATTACTCACACCTTTCTTTCTTCCAAATTCATAAACTACACCAACAATCCACACGATTAACAACATAATTCTCATAATTTCAAGAAACCACATTAAAATCACATTATCTTCTCTAATAGCCTACAAACGACTCCAACTTCCAATTAAGTCATTAAACATTCATTCTCATCATAGAATCCATACAACAACAACCAAAAATACTAAATAAAAATTAGTTCATCACTTCTACACACATGCACCTATTCGGTCAAGCTCCAACATCCATATTTTTACGAATTTCATTCATTTCTACACTCCACAACATACACAAACCATCCATAACATATAAAAAATAAGATTGAACCTTACCTTTTTCACCCACTTCTTCACACGGCTAGGCTTGAGAACTTCAAGAACAAACACTCTACTTGCTTCAACAATCATCCCATGTTAATAAGGACCTTCCAATTGGTAGGATATTATATCCCGCCTTTTTGTATGATCGGAAAGTTCGAAATAATTTTGACTTATAAGAAAGGAGGCCATATTTGGATTTTTCTTAGTATGTGTATGCCGATTATGGAAGCTCGAAGGCGAAAACACCGGAGAAGGCCTAAGGGCTAAGTTGGGATTTTGAAAATTTATTCCGGGAATTTGTGAAAGATGATTCATGATGAATTGGGCTTGAAAAAAAATAAGAAAATTAGGCCCAAGTTAAGGGGTGGCCGGCCAAGTTGCTGGCCCAAACCCATAAGGGTTAGTCATGTGATTAATCACATGACTACTTTAATATAAGGTGATGATCATGCAAGATCATCCATAGAATGTTCAAGAAATCAAAAGAAATTGAGAGAAAAAAATGCAGAAGGCCGTCGGCCTTAGAGAAAAAAAAAGAGAGAGAAAGAAAAAAGAAGAAAAATTCTTGGAGCCTTGGTCTTTGATTCAAAATTTGGTTCTTCTTGAATTAGTAACAAGCTCAAGGTACTCTCCAAGTTGGTATAATTTTCAAGGCAAGAAAGTGCTTTTTGGCAAGTGGAAGATTGAAGAAAAGGTAAGAATTTCTATTCTTCTACATGTTATGGAAGATTTATATGTCTTGTAGAATGTAGAATGGAATGAAAATTATGGAAGTGCTATGAATTGGATATAGCCGTGTGTGTGTGGATATATGTTAAGGCCGTGTGTGTGTGCATGGTGCATGGCTATGGTGAGTTGAGTTTTGTATTGTGTTCTAGTTGTGGTTATGATAGAATTTATGTTGGAAGTGAAAGTTGCATGAATTCGGTGAATTTGGAAAAGTGATGTTGGCCGTGTAGTGTAGATAAATTGAAGTGGACGTGAATTATTTTTGTTTGTTATGCTAGTTGTGTGTGATGATTCTTATAACATAAATGAAGGTTTAATGAATTGAGTCGGCATCAAAAATGGTTGTATGTTGTTATGGGGGAATTTTATGAATTTTATGTGATTTTTGTATAAATATGGAAGTAAGGTCTAAATGTGAATTATGGCTATCGTTAATGAGTTTGGAAGGAAATAATGTAATTTGGTAGCTTTTGGTTGCATTGTTGAAGTTAGAATGGAAGTTATGACATTATGAAGAAAGTAGTGCTATTCATGTTAGAATGCGTTTTAGTTCGATTGTTGTTGTTGTTGAGGTTGTCGTTGG
>NC_081345.1:3550097-3559984 GCF_029784015.1 Lycium ferocissimum | reverse complement strand
CACCCCACCTTTTGGGGGCCTAATTTCTTTAAATTTTTTTTTTTTGGGTTTGGGAAAATTTCTTTTTTGTAAATTTGAAACAAATTTTCCAAAAATTTTTGCCCTGGGCCCTTTTGATGTCTTTACACCGATAATTTCATAAACGACATAAGCATTTTAACAAAAATCAAATTGTTGCCTTGTAACATACAAGTCTTAATTATTCTCATAATTTTCCAAATACGCGAAAACACGGGATATAACAATATATCTGTACGTATCATATCGTAACATAGCCACACAAGGCTAACAATTTCAAGTAAAACATGAATATGTCGGGACTTACCTTACGTACATAATTCAAGGGGCACCGGTGGCATTTTCATATTTATTTTCCTTTTCGACCTTCAACGTTGTATTTCAATCATACTTCAAATAACTTCCCAATATACATCTTTTATACCATTGCTTACCGGCTTATCTTTGTATAGCAACTGATATCATCAATCAACGTAACCTTCGATACGAGTCCTTGAGTGAAATCACGGAGGTTAGTAGGAAGGAATTCATTTCCTACGGCTAGCTCTATCGCACGATCTAAGATCAAAGAAAGGCAACACCCTAAATGTCTACGTAGCCTCCTACGTTTATAGATGTGATGCACGACACATGCGACCACAAGACCTTTCTAAGACCCGACTGTAGTCATTCCGGACAATAGCTCGATACCGCTTTTGTCCGACCCCGGCCCGTGGTAGACTTGTTGGCGCCCTATTTGGACACCCAAACGGACTTTCGAGATCGAATCATTATAATTTGGCTTAGCTCAGAATATCATCCTCATCATTATTAGCGAAGTGAAAATAAATACTAGCAGCGGTCGCGCGTGCGCGAAGTGTCATCAAAGTCGGAGGGCGGCGGAATATACATCGTAGAACATATATGCACATATACAAACATAAGGGCCATTATGGCCACCATGGCAAACGGGACCGCATTCGGATGCAAATCATAAACAAATCGAACATCATGGGACCCGCGACCTGCGTATGACTACGAGGCCTCTGAAATCGAAACGCGGAGCATATGACGGGACGGAGACCCCGCCGTACCCAAATAATCATGTGTGCAAATGCGTATACATCACAAAAGATATGTACCAACATACGGGCTCGAATCAAAGGAGCACTGCGTAATAACGAGAATGTGTGGCCTACTGCACGAGCGGATCCACGAACCTGCGGCACTGCGGGCATGAAACGCGACCCCAGGAAAAGGGGTCGGTACGAAAGATGTGCGAGTATGTAAAACATAAAGTACGGAAATCTAAACCATAGCGGAAGTGAAGGGTACGAGAGAGAAAATACGGATCAAAGTATCGAGAATGCATGCCGAAGACACGTAATGTACATAATGTAAATAGAAAATCATGCATAAGGCTCGGGAACGTGGTCACCCACTGAAGCGGCGGGTGCCACAACAACGACTCCCGAGAAGGTTTCAAATCTCCGTATTTTCAAACCCGAACATATCATATCACCCCTACGTATCATGCTCAACGACGTCTCGCGTCGGCCAAAACAATTCATGGCGTTAGCCGTATCACGAGCACTTAACTCCATATACGATGGCAAGCCCTATGGCGAGGTCTCGGGAAAGCAGCAACAGAGCATACTTCCGAATTTATCATGGTGCGCACGATCACAAACCCCAGGAATCGGTGAACGAAATCATAGGCACGAGCGGTGGTGCGAAGCCATGTATACATAATCAAATTCCAAGGATCGACAAACAAATACGTATACATATTCATATTAAGATCGGAAAGGCTTAAAAAGTAAGCATTGGGTGTCTATATTAATATACGAGAAGTTGAGAGCCTTTAGATTTATAAAACGTTTGAAAAATACTTCTTAACTATCCTGCGAAAATTTAGTGTCGTTCACATTTAGAAGAGCTTTCGCCAAACATGGAGAACGGACAGACGGAGTCTTAAATTAAATGAGCAAAGGTCCCGTCTTTATGTCAAACCAAAGTAGATTAAATAAGACAAACGAAAGGAACCTTGGGACTAGTGGGCCCACCTCGGGTCAAATCGAGGCGGCGGGCATAAATCACGAACTTTAGACTCTATGGAGTCATCTATGTAAGTTTCGAAGCAATTCCATCACATTTGCGCAAATTATGGATATTCGAATAGTTTTCCAACAAAACATAGAAGTCATGATTCAATTGTCTTGAATGAATAATGGCGAAATCAAACTCGGGTTTCGATGACGGGATAACCCCCGAGGCCCAAATTCAAAACCTAGTATCTCTAGGACATGCCAAAGAAAGAAGAGGATAGCTTTACATACCTTACGCGCGTCTTACGCTCGGCTCAAACTCAATTCCGTTTAGCCCAGATCTCTGATGGTCGGGATTACCAAGGTAAGTTATAGATTCTAAGTATTTAACTTAAGGTCATGTTGGTCTACCGAAATTTCGGCGGCACTTCCTATTACATATGACATCCCTGAGAATTGTCTCGGCCAAAACATCAACAACAACAACCCAACAACATCAACAATCACCATAAGCTACATTATGGCACAAATAGTCTCCTTTCTACATAGTTCAATAATTTCCATCCAAACTTCACATCATCAAACTAATATCAACATTTTTCCATATTCATTAACTAACTCAAGATTACTCAAATATTTCAATAACATTTCAAGCAACCCTCGGAGAATTCAAGCAATTCCGCCAATTCCATATTCTATCCAAAGCTTCAACAAATGCGACGAAACTACCAAATCATCTTGTTTTCTTCCAAACTCATTAACAACAATCATAATTCACACTTAGAATCTCATTTCTATATTTATATAAAAATCATATAAAAATCACATAATTTGCCATAATGACATACATGCCATTTCAATGCCAAATTAAACCATCTAGAGCTTCCTTTACATTATAATAATCATAACAACACAACTACCATGTTAAACAAAATAAATCCATCATTGTTCCATCATAACACCAACCACGGCCAACATGCCATATTTCTAACTTCATCCATTTCATTCAACTTTCATTTCCAATACAAATTCCACAATAACCACAACTAGAATACAACATAAAATTCAACTCATCCTAACTATACAACATAACACCTATTCGGCCACATGCACACACATGCACACCCACTTTGCAAACCTCCATATTTCTATATATTATACTGGTTTCCATATACTACGACACAAACAAACCTTCATAACATAAACAAGGGATGAATTCTTACCTTTTCTTTCAACTTCTTCACTTAACTCCAAGTGTGAGATTGATGAAACTAATGCTCAATCTTCCAAAACAACTACACCAAGTTGTAGAGGAGCCTTGAATTAGTAGGAATGTAACAAGAAAATAATTTTGGAACAAGATTTTTGAGGGACAAAAATTTGGAGCCATGGCCAGAATGGCCTTCTCCATTGCTCCTCTTGTTTTTCTTTGTTTTTTTCTCTCTTTCTCTTGTCTTGAAAGTTCTAGGGGTTTGATGAATAATTGCCCCTTTATATTATTTCCTCACATGGCCAAATTATATGGGCTTGGATATTTTTCTCCCCTTTTTTTTTCAAGCTTGGCCGGCCACCCCTTTGGGTTGGGCTTGGCTTGCTTATATATATTTTTTAAACTTTTCAAGCCCAATTATTTTGTCCATATTTTTGCTAGTCCATGAAGTCAATTTTCAAAATTCCAATTTTGCCCTTGGCCTTCCTACGTATTTCCACATCAATATTTTTCATGAACGACACACATATATTATAAAAATCAAAATAGCACCTCACCTCCTACAAGTCACAATTATTTCAAAATTTCCGAATACGCGAAGATGCGGGATATAACAAGGTTATTATTCGGAAGAGTTTATAATATCCCCTAGATCTATAATGAAGTGATGAACAAGTGCTAAGAAGGTCCCATAAGGATTTGAGATCAAACGAAACGACGAGAATAATTTTGGCGAAAGCGATGGATTTCCACGACCACTTCCCGGCCCATATAATGTTCCACGGACCGTGGAATGGCTCGTGGGGCCCCGACAGTATGGTCAATTTGGTCGTGAACCACGACCGGTTGCCACCGACCAACAAAGGGTTCACGGACCGTGAAGCTGTCGTGGAAGTCCGCTTTGCGAAGATGTTCAAGTCTTTAAATGTGATCCCACTTCATTTATTTCATTTCCATTCACGTCTTCAACCCCTCCGCACCTCTAGAACCTTCCAAACATTTCATCCGCCAAAGAAAACTAAGGAGATCAAGGATTGATAACAAGAGTTGAGGAGAATCAGCCTAAGGAACTCCATTAAAGCTATCAAGGTCAAGAAATCTCAATGAGGAAGAACTAGGGTTTTGGTGCTAGGGGTGAATCACCACTCCAAACTTGTTCCTCTATTGTTTAAGGTAAGTTTCATGATCCTTACATGCTTTTGAAGTATTTCTAAGTTGAGATTCATGGATTGTAGAAGAGCACCACAAATGGGTCATTAAATGGATGAATATTGTCATTAGTGAGTAATAGTGAATTGAATCATGGAAATGAATATGTTGATGACATAAATGTGTTATAAATGACCTATAGAACATGAAATAAGTATTGGATACGAAAGAATACGACGATGGATTTTTAGTCATACTTATGGGCAATTGAGGTGAATTGTGAAATGTGAATCATACGAATGAATGACGATTGTTGTTAGCGATATTGTAATGATTATTATGAATGTTGGGAGTTGATATGAGATATGGCGGAAAGTAGTATAAACAAAGGAGATGCTGCCCAAATTTCTATAGCTTAGAGAACATGTTTCCCGATTATATAACTAATGTTGATACGAATTCCATTGAAGGTATACGAGTGCATTTAAGGAGCACAAAAGCGAGCAATAGAATAGTAAAGCGGCCAAGGTATGTGAGGCTAGTCCTTTCTTTCCAGGCATGAGTCGTGCTGTGAGCATGAATTTCCTCCTTTACTATGGATGTTCCTATCTCTAAGAAAGTAAAGATCCTCATTCGTGAATAGCTATACGAGATAAGGCATACGATGACTATGATAGTAAGCTAAAGTCTAGAAATATTATGGCCTTTGACATGATGCTCCTAAGAAGCTAATGATGTAATATATGCAATTAATGATATTGATCATTGTGCACACTCACCTTATGCTTGTTCCTTCAAGGTGAGGCAGAATACGTAAGAAAGCTCCTAATGACATCGGGGGTCCACGACCTTACGTCACCCCGATCAAGTATGAATAGCTAAAAGTCTCTATGCATGTAATATAATAAGTATATGATGATAAGCATACTATGATGAGTTATGATACGCATGTTATGAAAGACATAGATTGATAAGTATGTTATGAAAGCATAATTTTGATGGGCATGTTATGATAAGCATGATGTAATGAATGTATAACGATATCACACCGCGCCTATATGGCCGGGCAGCCATAAAGCGGGCAGTTATACACCATGACCAACAGCATGGCGGCGCCACTAGTGGAGCGGACATGAGATCATCTCACCGGACGCGGAGACCGGAGCGCGGAGCTAACACTGTGATCATTCCACCGCTATATGGTCGGGCAGTTATTATAGCTATGTGTATATGAGATATGATGATGAGCACGAAAGTAAAAATCGACGCATGATCATCACTTGAGATTGGTCGATTCGATTGCTCCTTGTTTTATGCCTCCTCGGTTACTAATGTTTCATTATTGTTTGTCTTATGCTCGGTCTGATATTCGTGCATGCTTTCTTCGGACGCGTGTTTCATGCCCACGGAGTGAGCAGGGGAGGTGATCCGGATCTATAGGAAGTAGCGACTAATTTGAGCACTCCATATCCGGAGGTGCTACGGACTATTCTTTTGGTACATATGTTTGTATATTCCTATTTTGGGCACGACGGGGGGGGGTCTGTGGGAACCGGATGTCTGAGTATTCCGGTGAGAGGCTCGTAGATACGAAGTGTGGGTGATACGAGATCATGGCTTTTATGTATGCACGTATATATTTTGGATAGCCGAAGGGCTTACGTTTATAAAAAGCTAATGTATTTGAGAAATTCCGGTTTACATAATTATGAGCATAGTATGAATGATAGTAGATAAGCGAAAGAGTGTGTGGTGTTCGGTGGTTATCCCGAAGTATGCCGTCGAAAGCGGCCCGTAGCTCGGGTCGTGACAAAAGTGGTATCGAACGGTTCGAGTCCTAGGAAGTGTCTACGAGCCGTGTCTAGTAGAGTCTTGTTTATGGGTGTGTTGCGCGCCACGCTAATAGACAGAGGCTACGGGGCATTTAGGAAAAATGACCATCTTTCTTCGTATGAGATCGTGCGATAGAGCCAAGTATAAGATGAAATTCCTCCCTAATGAAAATGTTGTGATTTCGATAATCGCCAAAAAAGCCCGGAAGGGCAAGACGACGACAAAAAGGCGGGTAAATGAAGCCGCCTATGAATGTTGAGGAGGAGAGTCACATCACAAGGTTCACTGTGCCTCCATTACTCCTCCTATTACGAAGGGACTTCTATCCCGGTTCCTCCAGAAGCTACTTGGTCAACAAGTGACCGAAGCTATTAATTTATTGACTCGATTGGTTGCCGCTCGAGCCTATTGTTGGCGAATGTGGGGGCGAGTGATCGTTCGGCTAGTACGAGAGCATGATTTCATAAGCCTAAATCCTCCGGAATTCTTTGGGTCAAAACCGGATGAAGATCCACAAGGCTTCATTGATGAGATTGTTATATCCCGTGTTCTCGTATATTTGGAAAATTTTGAAATAATTGTGACTTGTGTGTTATAAGGCTATATTTTGATCTTTGTTAATATGACTATGTTGTTTGTGAAATTATTGGGGTAAGACACCGGAGAAGGCCGGGGGTAAATTTGGAATTTCGGAAATTAGTTTGATTTTAAAACGAGGTTCAACGAGTTGGGCCAAGAAAAAAATGGAAGAAATTTGAAGCCCGACTTGAGGGGGTGGCCATAGGCCTTGGCCCAAGCCCCATTTTAAGTGGTCATGTGATTAACATGTGGCGACCAGCTTAATCAATATGTACATATCCATACAAAGCCTTAGAACTTTCAAGAAAAATCATTTAACACAACAAAAATTGAGAGCAAGTTTGAAGGGGCGTTGGCCGAACCACGAGGAAAGAAAAAAATTTCCAAGCCTTGATTCTAATCCAAAAATCTTGTTCTTCTCATATTTGTAGAGTACGCAAGACGCTCTCCAACGTGATATAATTAGTTTGGTGAAAAAGAGCACGTTTGCGACTAGTCGAATTTCAAGAAAAGGTAAGAATTTTGCCCTTTTAATGTTATGGAATTGGTATGAATATGATAAGGATTGAAAGAGATAGACGAGAACCTCGTGGTTTTGATGTATACATGAAAGAACGTGGGTGTGTGTGTGTGTGTGGTGTGTTTGGCCGTGTGCCATAGGGTTGTAGAAAGGATGAATTCAAGTTCAATTAGTTTGTTAGTTGTGTTGTTGTGATCTTAGTAATGTAAATAAAGGTTTAATGACTTGAATTGGCATTGGGATTGCTTGTATGTAATTAGGGGAATTTATGAGAATTTTACATGATTTTATATAATGATGAAAGTAAGGTTCCAAATGTGAATTACGATTGTTGTTGATGAGTTTGGAAGAAAGACAATGTGATTTGGAAGCTTTGTTGTGTTTATGGAAGAGTTGGATGGAATATGGAAATTGACGGAATGCTTGAAGTTATGAATATCGTTTGGAACGTTATTGGAATATGCTTGAATAATATTGAATTAGTTAATGAATATGGAAAATGTTGATATTAGTTGGCTAGTGTGAAGTTTGGATGAAAATTGTTGAATTGTGTAGAAGAAAGACCATTTGTGCCATAATGTAATTTATAATGATTATTGATGTTGTTGGGTTGTTGTTGTTGATGTGTATTGAGCCGAGTTAAGCCTCGGGGATGTTATATATATAGGGGAAGGTCTTTGCCTGAAATTTGTTTAGACAAAAACAAAGTTAAGTGAACTCTTAAGCCTTAAGATTCCTAATTGGTAACTGATTTGACCGTTTTTGAGCGAAACGGGATGCGAGGTTTTGGGTAAGCATAAGACGTTTATAAGGTATGTAAACTCCTCACTCCTTTCTTTGGCATGTCTTAGTATGCTAGGTTGATATCGGAACCTAGGAAGCAATTACGCTCCTCGAAATCTACGATTTATAAAATGGCTACTATTCATTGATTCAATTGAAGCCTAGTGACTCCATTTTGGCTAGAAAGCGATCAAACGTCCGAAACCTATGTAAAGGTGATCAGTTTACTTTGAAATATTTATGTATGATCTTATAGACTCTAACGTTCATAAATTATGGTTGCCACCTCGACTTGACCCGAGGTGGGCCCGCTAATCACGAGATGCCTTATTTGTCCTACAGGGATCTCTTTTCGGATAAACTTCGATAAAAATCTTGAATTTTAAGAAGTGTCCCTTATGAAATAATGTTTTGAATCTTACGAAATACTAGGCTATGTTTTGGGAGCCATACGTGCCACTTTGGAAATACTTTGTGAAATAAACTTAAAATTACTAATTAATTATATGACCATTTTGGTTAATGAATTAACTTATGAAGTAACCAAGTTTTGAAAGGCTATTTTGACATACAATTTGCATTGTTTGCTCACGACTTCGCTCGTGCCTTATTATGATTTCGTTCACCGGTTCCGGGCCGGCTTTGTACTCGTGCGCCTTATGATAAATTCGGCGATATGTTGTGTTTCGGTTTTCGAGCCTCGCCATGGGGCGGTTCACAGTGTATGGAGCTATCTTTGTGATATGGCGGATGATATGATTTGTTTTGTTGACGACGCGGTATGTCGCGATATGTTATGTGTAATATGATATGTTTGGGTTGTACGGGATTTGAAATCTTAAGGTATCTTTGTGTTGTGGCACCGATGTCGGAGTGGTGACCACATTCTGGCGTTATGCATGATTTCGATTTGCATTATGTACGTATATCCTCGATACGGACTTGGTTGTATTAATCCGATATTTCCTTTCCATTATTTTTATTTTGTTTATGGTTTGGATTTAGTACTCGATGCTTTACATACTCGGTACTTCTTTCATCACGACCCCCTTTCTCTTCGGGAGAAATGCGTTTCATGCCAGCGAGTCGGACATTGGTGATCCTCACGCAGGCCGCACCTCTGCTATATTGGATTGCTCCCTTTGATCGGAGCGTACATTTTGGTATATATTTACGTCATGTTTATCCTCGTATCTATTTGGACTATTTGGGTACGGCGGGGCCACATTGTCCGAGTCATATGATTCTAATACCGTAAATACTAGAGGTCTTTGGGCTTTTGGGGGTTTTGCCTACTTCCCTATGTTTTGTTTGTTCGGTGTGTTCAATTCCCGCCCGGCGGTCCTTTGTTTTTAATTTTTTTGGCCCGGGCCTTGTTGTTTTTCCCCGGGGGTTTTTGGTTGTTAAAAAAAGGGAAACCCCTTTTTTGGAAAACAAATAAAAACCCCCTTTAAGAGACGGTTCGTTTTTTGGAAAGTGGGGAATGCCTTCTTGGGCCATGTCACCCCGGGGTTGGGGGGAGGTTAAAACGTTTGGGGTTATTCTGCTTAAAAAATTTTGGGGACTTTCCCTTAGCTGAAGTGGGGGTTTATGGGACAACAAGGGGAGCGCGAGGGAAAAATCGCCTCCTCCCCGGGGTTGGGTTTGTTGATGCCTTATTGTCAATTTTTCCACCCCGGGGGCCGGGCAGACGGATAGATTTTTGTTTTAAGCAAAGAAATTGAGCGCCCGAGAGTATAGCCTTCAATTTAATTCCGGGTAGGTATGC
>NC_081345.1:3537660-3549997 GCF_029784015.1 Lycium ferocissimum | reverse complement strand
ACTTTCGTAGATGGACTCGATTGGTTTGATACTCGTCCGTGGGCCCCGAGACTTTCCCTTGTGTAATATTAACGACCTTTGAAAGAATTTGGTGTGACTATTGTCTTAACCCTCGAGCGTCAACTACTTACTTCTCTATCGGGTTGTAAAGACGATTATGCCCTTAATCTTCATAAGCTATTTCATATGGTTTGATACGTATCTACGAGTCCCAAAGTTCTATTTGATATGTTCTCGAACGACATTCGGAAGAAACTTGATTTGACTATCGCCTTGTTTGTTTTAAAAACAATGGTTCTTTTTTATTATTCCATCGAGTCTTTGAAAATGTTTTAAACTGCATATAGTTGCTCACGACTCTGCTCGTGCATTATGTTATTACATCCTTCACCGAGTCCCGGGCCGATTATGTATCGTGCGCACTATGTTATATTCCGGAGTATGATGTGTCCGGTTCGCCGAGCTCCTCGTTAGAGGGCCGGGTACCGAGTATATTTGGTGTTATGCTGTGTTATGATGTGTTATGATGTGTGACGGGGATACGGAGATATAAACCTTCAATGTGATGCTGTGTTGTGGCGCCAACGACGGGCGGGCGACCACAGTTCTAAGAGCCCCATGCATGATTTGTGTTTTTATGAGTAAGCATTTTGATATTTTGGATACTGCATTTACTTTCTGTACTTCTGGTTTTGACTATGATCCTGTTTACTAAATTCCATGCTTTGCATACTCAGTACATATTCCGTACTGACCCCTTGTCTTCGGGGGCTGCGTTTCATGCCGCGCAGGTGCAGATACTTACTCGGATGATCCACCAGCTTAGGGTTCTGTTGTTGTCTTGGAGCGCTCCTTGTTACGGAGCCTATACTTTGATCCGAGCTTCATTATTGCATATGTGTATATGTTTATTCACGGGTACGGCGGGGCCATGTCCCATCATATGATTCTGTTATTATTCTTAGAGGTCTGTAGACATATATGTGTGGGTTGTGGGTAATCACTTTTCAGTTGTGTCCGTATGATCTGTGTGCTGGACGCCCCCCTGTATTATGACAGCCTTATCGGCTCATGTGTGATGTCATCTGTTGACAGATGCGATTGGGATCTGTACATACATTTGTGACACCTTTGGGGCGACGTTTCACTCATTCTGAATGTATATGATATTTGCCTACTGTATAAGTTATCCGTATGTTATTTCTGATTAATGGGTGTGTACGGGTGCCCAGTTCGGGCACTAGTCACGGCCTACGGGGTTGGGTCGTGACATACCTCGGTATCTGAGGACTCCCTCTATAAAAGTTTCAAATGGAGACTTCTCTTTGTCATGAAATGTATCTCTATAACGGCTCAATTGAGGATCTTCATATTGCCGCTCTTTTACTTCCATGTTTAAGGACGAAACTGTAGGATTACTAACACTAACTCCTGCGCCACCTAAATCAATTAAACGTACTCCAAGATTAGCTAATTGGTGAAGCTCATGAATCAATTCTTTCTTTTCCGAAGGAACTCCACGTAAGCTACCCATTGATCGGCAGCTAAGCGCATCAGCTACTATATTTGCTTTTTCCGGGGTGGTATAAAATATTCACATCATAATCTTTCAATAATTCTAACCACCGCCTTTGCCGCAGATTCAACTCCTTTTGTTTGAAAATGTATTGGAGACTCTTATGATCTGTATAGATATCAACATGCACACCATACAAGTAATGTCTCCACATCTTTAATGCATGAATAACGGCAGCCAATTCAAGATCATAAGTTGGGTAGTTCTTTTCATGTTTCCGCAGCTGTCTCGAAGCATAAGCAATAACTCTACCATGCTGCATCAGTACACATCCTAACCCTACACCCGAAGCGTCACAGTACACAACATAACCATCTGGCCCTTCTGGGAGTGTCAATACTGGAGCTGAGGTTAATCTGTCCTTCAACTCTTTGAAACTACGCTCACAAGAATCATTCCACTGAAATTTAGCTGATTTCTGGGTTATCTTCGTCAATGGGGATGAAATAGATGAAAAGCCCTCTACGAATCTTCTATAATGACCTGCCAACCCCAGAAAACTACGAACTTCTGTAGGCGTCGTAGGCCTTGGCAAAGTCCTCACAGCTTCAATTTTCTGAGTGTCAACTCTAATGCCATCATCCGAAATAACATGGCCCAAGAATGTCATAGAATTCAATCAAAACTCGCACTTTGAAAATTTTGCATACAACTCCCGGGTTCGAAGAATTCCAAGAACAATACGCAAATGACTGCATGTTCTAATTCTATGCGAGAATACACCAGAATATCATCAATGAATACTATTACAAATAGATCCAAGAGGGGCTTGAATACATTATTCATCACATTCATGAACACTGCTGTAGCATTAGTTAGCCCAAATGACATCACCCAAAATTCATAGTGGCCATATCTCATTCTGAAAGCTGTCTCGGGAATATCTTCTTCTCTAACTCTCACTGGATGATAACCCGACCTCAAGTCTATTTTGGAAAACCACTTGGCACCCTGTAGTTGATCAAATGAATCATCAATTCTCAAAAGAGGATATTTGTTCTTTAACGTCACCTTATTAAACTGTCTATAGTCGATGCACATTCGTAGGGAGCCATATTTCTTTCTCACAAATAAGACTGGTGCTCCCCACAGTGATGAAGTGGGTCTAATAAACCCCTTCTCAAGCAAACCTTTCAACTGTGCCTTTAACTCTTTCAGTTCTACCGGAGCCATTCGATAAAGAGGAATAGAAATAGGCTTGGTATCCAGCAACACATCAATGGCAAAGTCAATTTCTCTTTCTGGAGAAAGGCCTGGAGTTCATCTGGAAATACATCTGGAAATTCATTCACTACCGAAACGGATTGGAAAATTGGTGACTTTGCTTCGGTGTCATGAACTCGGACTAAGTGATAAATATAGCCCTTAGCTATCATTTTTCTTGCCTTAAGGTAGGAGATAAACCTACCTCTTGGAGATGCCGTATTACCTTTCCATTCAAGCACGGGCTCTCCCGGAAATTGAAATCAAACTACTTTTATTCGGCAATCAACATTAGCATAGCATGAGGCCAACCAATCCATACCCATAATCACATCGAAATCTAATATTTCCAGCTCCACTAAATCAGGTTTAGTTTGGCGACCATATATCACAATCATACAATCTTTGTATACTTGTCTAGCTATCACGGGATTACCAACCGGAGTGGATACCTCAAAAGGTTTAATTGGCTCGGGTTTCACCCCAATACGATTAGCAACATATGGAGTAATATAAGATAGCGTAGAACCCGGATCTATCAATGCATACACATCATGAGAAAATACAGACAATGTACACAACCACATTTGGGGAGGAATCAAGATCCTGTCATCCGGCTAAAGCATATATGCGGGACTGTGTGGCACCTAAAGTAGATGCTCCCTCTCGGCCTCTACTTTGGCTTGCTGGAATACGGGAGTCTGCCCTGCCGGGCGCACTGAAGAAGAGCCAACTGCTGATCCTGTGGGCTGAACCCCAACTCTACCGCTCATAGATGGGCAATCTCTCATCATGTGCCCTACCTGGCCACAAGCATAGCAAGCATCTGAACCCTGGCGACACTGTCCAGAATGTAATCTACCGCACTGAATGCATCGCAGTACTGGAGGTCTCCTCTGGCTATAGTCTCCCCCAAGCGCGGAACTGAGGCCCTCGAACTCGACCACATCACTGAACGAAAGGAGCGATCAAATCTCCTACCTGCAAATCGGGGAGGTGCACTCGTCACCGACTGGCCTGAGTGTCTAGAATGTGTCTGTTACATCCCGTATTTTCGTACGTCGGAGCGTGCGAGTTAAATGACACTACTAACGGACACGAGGTTATCCCCAAGCTTATAGGTGGTTAAAGTGATGGTACACATGTATCGTAAGGATTTGAAGTTAAACCAATCGAAGAAAATGAGTTTCGTCGAGGCTCAAAATTTATTTGAATGGAATACGGTCCAAGCTATAATATCCCGTATTTTTGGACTAGAAGATTGAATCGTTCAACATAAGCAAATTTACCCGAGCCCGGAGAATTTGGTCATATTCAAGCATGAAGATCAAGAACTCGGTGTATACAAGGAATGAAATCCCGAAATGATTTAAGATGAACAAGTGTGACGGCTATAATTTAAAACAATATTTTGTGTGTGGTAAAAGAGGCTATGGACTAGTGTTATATCACATGGTCATGGTAATGGGTATGTGGAGTATGTTAAAGGTGATCAATATTTAAGTAAATTGAGATCAAGAAATTAATTATGGTATTAATTAAGATGATATGGACAAGTGTTATTTTTTTTTCTTTCCACGTGTAACCATGGAAATAAAGGGCTGTTGACTACATGTTATAAGTTGAGGTGGCAACACAAAATGATGACCATTCAAAAGGATTAGCTACTAAAGTGACATGTGTAAAGGTCATGAGAATTAAAAATTCTAACTAGATCCTTAGGAATGAATTGGGTAAACAATACACGGCTGCCTCATTTCGTGAAGTACTATGCATTAATTTCATCTTGAAAATTTTTCATATTCAACAAAGTTTGATGGGGCAGCAACGTGAGCTCTTGTTAGAAAACAAAGTGTTTTTTTCATTTCAAGGATGAAACATGTAAATGTTTCTCAAGGCACAACGTACGGTTTTTGCTCTATACTTCCACCTCGTTGTTCCGTTATCGTGTTATTAAATTCGGGATTTCTTCGAAGGGAAGTAAGGTGGAAGAAGATTAGTTCTTGGCATACGAGGTAATAATTCTCCTCTCCTAGATATATTTAAATTCATCCCGGTCATAGCTAAATTATGAGATGAGAACTACAAGATTAATTGCGGGAAATCGGATAAATTATTGTTGTTGTTGTGTGGGCTGATTTGAGGTATATTTTTGGGTCGTGTTGTGACTGGAAATTATTGGAGCAACTTAAGGATATTGTCGTTGTTATCATTGATATGTATTTTGAAGGAAAGAAAAAATTGGAGAAGTGTGTTTGATAATCGTATTCGAGCTTGTCGCTCCTTATAAAGTTTTATGAAGTTGTAATGGTATGCATGTTGTGTTGTTGAGATTTATTTGTTGTTGGGTTGTTGTGGTGATATACCAAATTGGGAGATACTAATGATATAAGGGAGATGCTGCCCGTTACGTTTTAGAATTAAGTTATCAATTGATATATACGATATACGAAAGCCTTCTTAAGTCGTGTGCATATTCTTACGATTATAGGTTTGGCATATTAATTGTGGAAGTTCGTGGTTGGACTGAGTTCTTGAATGACGGGAGGTATGTAAAGTTATCCATTCTTTCTTTTGGCATGTCCTAGACGTAAGTATGAAATGATATGAATCTTGGGGTAAATTCTATTCTCTAGTTCTGTGCATGACTTATGATTCTATATTCCTTTATTGCTATTGTCACGAGTCTACTACAGGATTGACTAATGAATGATGTATAGAAGTTCCTACTCTTAAAAAGAATGGCATGAATAGAAGCATACTCGACTTTCAAAAACTACATCACGGAAATTGACACATGTACATGAAAGCTGAAACGTTCCTTGCTATGACTTGTAATGAAAGTTGGAAAGAATTGAATATGATTATTATTCCAATACTTTAGAGCTGGTTAGTTACTTATTTATCGAGTCTCAAAAGATAAACTGCATTTATGTGGTTGCTTATTATTCTGCTCGTGCTTACCGCTATATCCTTCACTGAGTCCCGGGCCAGGACACGTTTTCGTGCGCATGCTTACTATATTATTCACCGAGTCCCTCATTAGAGGGCCGGGACACGTTATATGATGTACATATGTATTATGGAGTGTGATCAGTTGGCATCAGAGCCGGTGGTGGGGCAAACCCAATGGTGGGGCAAACCCAGTGGTGGGGCAAACCCAATGGTGGGGCAAACCCAATGATGAGGCAAAATTCCACATTGGTTTAGGCCAATCCCACATTGGTTTAGGCCAATCCCACACTGGTTTAGGCGAATCCCACATTGGTTTAGGCGAATCCCACATCGGTTAATGTCATCTCATATGGTAAGTTATGATATTATGATGTGTTACGGTATGAACATGATTATTATTCGCTTATGTCACTCAGTTCCATTATGGGCCGGATATGATACATGACATTGATATGCATGATTTGTATTTCAGGAGTAAGTATTTTGGTATTACGTTATTATGCCCACTTTCTGTACTCCTTACTTTGGTTATGACCTCGTTTTCTGTTTGCCATGCTTTACATGCTCAGTACATATTCCGTACTGACCCCCTTTCTTCGGGGGCTGCGTTTCATGCCGCGCAGGTACATACAGATGAGTAGAAGATGTTCCAGCAGGATTGGCGAGCTCCATTTCCCCCCGGAGTGTTGCCGAGTCAGAGTGCTTTTGTTATGGTATCTGGAGTTATGTTAGAGACTTTGCAGACAGTGTCGTGTGTATAAGATGTCAGTTTTGTAAGCGGCTATGTAAGCCGATGTATTATTATACTTGGTGTCACAAGTTTCATATGTTACAGATTTTATTTAATTTGAGAAAGATGAAAAGCTTTCATTATGCATTGTGTCATGATTTGAGGGCCCAGCATGATTATGAGTATTGCGAGAGTCAGCGGGTTCGCTCGGCCTAAGTAAGGGTATGACGGATATGATTTCCCATCACGCCCTATCGAAATTAGGGTCTATGATATGATTTGTATGACGATATATTTCTCTTTGAAACCGTATCTCCACCGGCGTATTTGCCGCGTGATTTTGATTTATTATCTATGCCCATATGCTTTAATACGGCTTTTGTTATCATTCGATATATTTCTCTCGTCCTATTTGCATACCGGATTTAAATACCATGCCTTTCTTCGGGCCACTTTATTCGAGCGTTTCGTACCCGCGAGTACGTACGTTGCGATCCTCCAATGAGGCCACTCTGCTATATTGGGTTGCTCATCTTTTGATCCGGAGCGACATTTGGTATATATTTTCGTCATGTTTATCCTTATGTATATTTGGACTATTTGGGTACGGCGGGGCCACTCGTCCCGTCATAAGGACATCTTGTCTGTCAGAGGGTACATGCGACATATTTTGTGGGTTAATATTTCCGTATGATTGTGTTTGTATCTGGTGTGTTGGGCGATCCCATCAGCGCGGCGCCCGTCCGCTTATGTATATGATCTTTTGTTGGCCCCGTGGCCTTTGTTGGTATTTCGTGTGCGGTGTGTTATTTTGGTTAGTTCATAAAACAAAGGAACTCTGCCGAATTTTTTTTTTTAAAAATTATCTAAATTTGAACATAGCCTTATCGGCTTCTCGTTATATATTTGATCGTTCGTTATGTTTGAGGTAGTGTTTGCTAGATATGTACGGGTGCCCGGATCGGCACTAGTCACGGCCTACGGGGTTCGGGTCGTGACAAAAGTGGTATCGTAGCGGTTTGTCCCTCGGAAAGGTCCACGCATCGTGTCTAGTAGAGTGCTGTTTTTATCGGTGTGTTGTGCACCACATCTATAAAATTTCCGGGAGGCTACGTGACATTTAGGGTGTTACCTTTCTTTGAATCTTAGATCGTGCGTTAGCCGTGTTATTAGGATGTACTCTTTTTGATCAATTGTTATGTTTTTCGATACCTCACAAGAAGACGACGAGGCCGCGCGAGGAAGAGGGCAAGGCGAAGGCGGATGAGATTAGGTCGTGGGCGCGAGGGTTACGCGGGCTCGTGCGCACAGACCAGGAACCTCGGTATTGTGCTACATTCGGAAGGGGTTCGGCCACTCCGCCCCCGGGGGGGGGGAAAGGGGCCCCCGGGCCGGGGCCCCCGGAGGGCGCTGTGCCCCCCGGGCCCCCCGGGCCCCGGGGCGGGGGGATGGGACACCGAGGGGGCCTGGGGTTTTGCCCCACCCGGGGGCGGGTCGGGTTCGGGGAGGGGGGGCCCGCGAGGGAGATAAATTAAGCCGCCTCCCGAGTTCGGGGTTCGAAAATGGCCCCTCCCAGTTTTTCGGGTCTGGTTTGGGGCCCCTGACTTTATGGGGGCGGTGCGGCCGCGCATTGAGTTTGGGCCCGGGGCTTCGGGGGCGGGTCCGTCGGGGTTAAACCCGACGGGGGGGATGTCGCCCTTTTTGGTAGAGCCCCGGGAGCCCCCCCGGGGGAGGGCCCCCCCCCCCCTTTTTGGGCCCGGGTTCGGGCGTTTTTTCCCCCTTTTTTTGCCCCCGAGTTGGGGGGGCGGGGGTTGAAGGCCCGCCCGGGGGGGGGGGCCCGGGGGGATAATATGGTTTAATTCTGCGGCTGCGATACGCACCGCCTGGTGGCGGATATGCCGATCGGATGCACCGCTATGCGTCGGGTTGGACCGTTATTTAGTTTGACGATTGCATGGCGATGGCGTCCCGCATCGATATGGATGTCGGCCCGAGCCACGAGCTTATGCTCGAGGGGGTGGAGGACGGCGTCGGGCGAGACTGGGGCCTTTTAGAGACTCCGGACGCAGAGGCCGCCCAAGCAGGGCTAGATTTACGGCAATGCCGGAGATTCCGCAGGCGGGCGACCTCGGTCGCGCGATCGGACGGACATCCTCCTCCGGGCCGGCCGGGGTACGCGATCTCTGGCGGCGATTTGATGGTGCGGGGCCATACGGAGCGGGCAGTTCCCGAGCACGGGGTTCACGGACGGGCTGAGGTTCCGGCCGGTCGAGACCACCCGTGCCCCGCGTTCTTATTGTGGGAGGTCACATCCGGAGTGCTTCTGCACACGGGGAGTTCGTTTTCTTGTGGCGGGCTGTGTGGCCATATTATGCGCGATCGTCCGACGGCGGGTGGTTCCCGGTAGTGCGGCTCGACGGACGGGATCGGCGCGGGTTCATCTCTGCTCGTTCGGACACGCCCTCCCGGGCGAGGCGCGCCGCCACCGGCGGGCCGCGGTCGGTGCCGCGGGGGTTTCGGATGCCGGCGGTCCTTCGAACCGCATATATGCATTGGCTACCCGTCGGGGACCGGGAGGCTTCGCTAATGTTGTCACGGTACATTGTTGATTTTCTCTCGATACATGTATGCCTTAATCGCATCCCCGGTTCTACGTTATCATATATCTCCCGCTGCGCTGCTAATGAAATTGGAATAATTCCCCGAGCCTATCGAGCCATTTGAAGTAGCTACACCGCAAAGGTGATTTTATTATAGCAGAGCGGGTGTATAAAAATTGTTTTGTGATTATATGTGATCGTTGTACCAAAGCCGACACTGGTAGAATTAAATATGATCGAATTTGATGTCATTATGGGTATGGGTGGTTGGCTTACGTTACGCTAATGTGGACCGAGAAAAAGGTAGTTCGTTTCCGAGTTTCCGGGGGAACCGGTCATAGAATGAGCGAGCGAATACAAATCGCCAAAGGGTAAATTTATTTCGTATCTTGAAGCGGAAAAATGATTCGGAAAGGATATATTTATCATTTTGGTTCGCGCGCACGACACTAAAGCGAAACTTCACTCTTGATCCGTTCCCCGGTTGTAAATGAATTTCCGATGTATTTCCGCACGATCTTCCAGGTCTTACCCCCGAACGGGAAATAGATTTCACTTTATAGATGCGTTTGCCGGATACCCGGCCATATACTATTCCTCCGTATAGAATGGCCCCGGCGAAATTAAAATAATTAAAGGAGCGAGGTCGAAAGATCTATCGGATAAGGGCATTTTTATCGTACAGCACGCGCTTCCGGGGAGCGCCGTATTGTTTGTAAGAAAGAAAAGATGGTTCGCTGCGAATGTGTATCGACTACCGGCAGCTGAATAAGGTAACAATAAAGAATAAATACCCTCCCCCCAGTTAATAGTCTGTTTGATCGATTGCGGGGTGCCAAAACATTTTTTCGAAGATAGACACAGATTACGGTTATCATCGAGTACGGGTGCGAAATACGATATTCAAAGATCGGCCTTCAGGACCCGGTACGGGCACTATGAGTTCAGAGTAATGTCCTTCGGATTGACTAATGCTCCGGCGGTATTCATGGATTTAATGAATCGAATATTCCGGCCATTCCTTGATATGTTCGTGATCGTGTTTATAGATGATATTCTGGTCTATTCCCGGGTCCTGTAGAAGAGCATTCGAATCATTTAAGAGCAACGCTCTTGGCACGCTTCGGCGGCAAAAACTATATGCCAAATTTTCTAAATGTGAATTACGAGTTAACCTGTGGCATTCTTGGGGCATGTTGTCGGAGCGAGAGATAGTATTCGGGTCGATACGCGGAAAATTCGTACGTAATCGGGCCTAGGCTCACCACACCGACAGACGGTACGCAATTTTTCGGGGCTAGCGGGATATTATAGAAGATTTGTGGAGAACTTTGCTTCTGTTGCGGCACCACCGACGAAGCTAACTCAAAAAGCAAGAAAATTCCGGTGGACGGATGCTCGAGCGCGAATTTCACACCTTTGAAGGGAGAGATTAATCACGAACTCCGGTCCACAGCTCTTCCAAGGAAGGACCGGACGGGTATGTTGTCTCATCGTTGGATGTACATTCTTATTGGGATAGGTTGTGTTCTGATGCAGCACGGTCGAGTCATAGCTTATGCTTCCCGGCAACTCAGACCGCACGAGAGAAATTATCCCACTCATGACCTGGAATTAGCCGCGGTAATTCATGCCTTGAAAATATGGCGGCACTATTTATATGGGGTTCACGTTGACATTTACACTGATCATAAAAGCCTCCAATATATTTTTAAGCAAAGGGAGCTGAATCTGCGACACGACATGCTCGAATTGTTGAAAGACTATGACGTTGATATTGCTCGTATCATCGGGTAAAACGAACGTCGTAGGCGGTACACTTAGTCAAAAATCCATGGGCGATCCGATTGATGTGCGATCGACAAGAAAGAATTGGTCGGTGATTTACTCGCTAGCCGACCTTGGGGTCCGTTTGGCGATTACGGTAATGCGGGGTTTGCTGCTCGAGAAATTGCTAAATCATCCATTATGGAAGAAGTAAAAACGGCCAGTTCGAAGATCCTATTCTCGTCCAATAGAGATGTGGCTCTTAATAAAGAAAAGACTCGATTTGAAATCTCTCCCACGGAGTACTATTGTGTGAAAGGCGAGTGTGTGTATCGGATGTGGCGGGGCTGCGACGGCGATTTTGGGTGAAGCCCATAATGCTCGGTATTTATTCGTCCGGTTCCACTAAAATGTATCATGATCTTAATGTTTGTATTGGTGGGACGGCATGAAAAAAGACATTGCGGTCGGCGGCCGATTGCCCAAATTGCCAAATAAGTTAAAATTGAGCATCAAAAGCCCGGCGGTTATTACGGGGAAATGCAAATTCGACTGAAGTGGGAAATTATTAACATGGATTTAAATCGCGAAGTTTACCGCGCACTCAGCAGTATGATTCCATTTGGGTTATTGTGATGGATTGACGAAATCGGCTCATTTTCTGCCGTTAGGACTACATATTAGGCCGAGGATTATGCTAGATTATATATCAAAGAAATAGTAAGGCTTCACGGAGTTCCGTATCTGTGTACCGGCGAGGCGCGCACGGCCTAATCCTCGGGAGATCATTCCGGAGGCACGGGGACTCGGGTGAGTCTTACCGCATTTCACCCTCGGAGTCGATGGACGGGCCGAGCGCACCATTCGGGCGCTAGAAGATATCTTGCGGGCTTTGTGTTATTGATTTCGGGGGCAGTACTGATGATCATTTGCCGCTTATTGAATTTGCTTATAATAATAGTTATCGTTCCGATTGTCGCGACCCATTCTCCGTGGGCGGACTGTGCCCTACCTCGGGCACCCAAACGGACTTACGAACCAAATCATCGAATACCGCGGCGATCGGATTTAACGGACATTATTTTTACCGATAGTCGAAAGCGAGATATCATACAAATGCGGTGCCCGAGCGGGCACCCGTGTCAAACATCACATCGGGAAACAAAAGGGGGGGAAGTACATCGCCCGGGCACCTCAGCAAAAATGGGCCACTGGCCAAGAGCCACGGGGGCCCCTTGGAAAGGGCGGTCGAAATCAAACGGACAAACCGAACCATATACGGGCAAGGACCCCGACCCACAAAACGGCGGCCCCCACAAATGGACAGCATTTCAGAAACTATCGGGGCGGGGCCCCCCGTCCCTGGAGCAAATATACGGGGGTACCCAAAACGAAAGTATACCAAAGTAGGGTCCGGATCGGGGGGGGGACTCCAAAACAGAATGTGTGGGCCCAAACCGGGGAATCCCCCAACCGAAACGCCCCGACCGCCCCCGGGCCCGAAAC
>NC_081345.1:3509742-3537560 GCF_029784015.1 Lycium ferocissimum | reverse complement strand
AAATAGGTAATTTAAGCTGAATTATCTGCAATTAAATAAGCATTGGGATTTGATCATATATATGACTTAATAGGGACAAATATGAAAAAATAGGATTAATTCTTTCTTGAAAAATAGGATTAATTAACTTTCTTGATTTGATAATTAATTTCTTTTTTGATCAAGAAAAAAATTTAAATAGCTCTTTTTTTTAATCCAGAGGGAGTATTTAAATATATATTGAATATCAGTATTGTTCCTTTATCCATTTATATTGTATCAATTTGAGCTCGTTGGGAATAGGAGTGTGCAAATTTCGGTTTAACCGATGAATTGAACCCAAAAAATGCTATTATCGATATATGGTTATCTGTTAAACCGAACTGTTAGCCCGTAGAAGTCTTTTTTCTTATTGGTTAAGCTTCAGATAGAAAAACGTTAAAGCTTAACGGAATTAGATTAACCGGCAATAGCAATGAATATCTTATTGGTTTGTTATCGGTTTAGCAATTTATACACCAATAGTCGATAATCCAAACCGATAAAACACAAAATCAAACCGATAATGAATATCTTATTATCGGTTGACATGTTTAGACGCTAATAATCGATAAACCAAACCGATAACATACAAAATCAAACCGATCGGTAAATCACCGCAAGTTGAGAGCATATAAGACTTTAAATCACTAATCGCATACATTTTCGACACCATCTTCGACAAGAAGCTTGACGTTAAGTTTGCAGACATCATCTCCTGCAACTCATTTCCCGCATCAAGAAAATTACCCGATCACCAGTTCAAAAGAACATCGGAGAAGACGATGGTTTCTACTGAAAAATAAAAGATATAGCTGATAAAACAATTTAAAGTCCATGGATCCTCTGCCCAAATTCACCAGAAAAGATATAAATACTCACCGGAAAACTAAGGGCCCATTTGTCCATAAGAATTATTGTTTTTTTTAAAATATTTTTAAACTTTTTTTTTATGGTGTTTGAAAATAAAAATTTAATCAACTTGAAGTTATATTTGGAATTTGAAAAACAACAAAACTTATTTTCACTATTTTTTTTTAATTTTTTTTTTCCACTTTTTTCACTTTCAATACATCCAAACAACCAAATATTCTTTTCAAAACTATAACCAAACACAACTCCATCTTCAACTCCAACTCCAACTTCAAAATACCAACATATTTGATTTTCATGGCCAAAATATTTGAAGTTGGAGTAACAGATATTCCAGTACATGTAAATAATTTATTTTCCATGTATGTACGTGTATATGTGTGTGTATAGACACACTTATCGAAAGCAACAGATATAAGTAGATCGCATTCATGTTGCAGCACCAGATCTCCATGAATACTAGAATAGTTGAATATAACAACTGATAAGTACATGCCAATTATAATTAGAAGAAATTGTAAATCATAGAACTGTGGTTAAGCATAACGCTTCAAGTAGTCCTCAGCTGTGGTGTAGTTAACCTCAGGGTAGAGTTTAGATGCCTCCTCTCCTTCTTCTCCAATTTCAAAGTTTGCAAGGCAACCCTCGTAGCAAACATTATAGTAATGACCTAGTCCAACTTGGTCTTCATACCCATATTCTATTTTTCATACAAGAAAACATAAAAAGAAATCAAAATAATATTGCGTTCATAAGATAGATAAACACGCATAATGCATGAAGGATTCTACTTAACGTTTAGCTATATATACAGTTACATACACCAATAGTCTAATTAATGAAATTATACTCTATCAAGTTACCTAAAAATATATTGACAAGTAACTATTCAAAATACGACAAGTTACTTGTAATAACAAGTAGACAAATTTACATTGTGTAATAATTTTAACTTCTTGTAGCAGATATCCTAACTATTTTCCATGTTATTAATTAATCTCACTTTTTATAGACGAATATATACATGTAGTTATCTTCTAAGTGCATGACTTCATAGTATAAAAGTTCTTTAAAGCACAGTAAATAGAAGTTAAACTCATGAAACTGTCATTGTCAGTTTTTGGACAGTTATTTAGTAAATGACTCTCTTTTTATTTCTCTTTCAACTTATGACTTTTTAGACCACATGGTCGAAAGATTCCCTATCGAACAAACTTAAAATCACCCACATTCTAAATATTTGTAAGTTATTGCAAACATTAGACCTAAGTTAAATATTTTGTTTGTAATCGAGTAATATATGAACAAATATTAAACTCAGTCTAACATTATCCGAAGGGCAATTTTTCAAGGGCTTTATTTATATCTGCACAATTTTCAATAGATGGATAAGAGAGATAATTAAGATTCATACCTTTCATGGAAGCAAGAAAGTCTTCTTTGGTAAGAGTTGACTTTTGGAGCTCTTTATCAATGAGCTTTTCCCATATTTGAACAATCTCTCTTTGAGAAAGTATATTCTTAGGAGGTCTAAGGTGAAGTGTTTTATTCAGTGTTGTTGGATCATCTATGGTCTTTATGGTGTATGTTGCTATATCATCTTCAGTAACAAATATTGCTGCAGAACCAACACACCTAGAGTTACAAAAATAGCTGAAAGTTTGTTTTCTAATTATTATTCTAAAACATTGTTAGACAAAGTAGATGAAATTTTACAAATAAAATATCATTTAAGCTCGGGACCTATTCAGTATGACTTGCATGTTACATATTTTAGGAAAATATGTTTCACCAATAAGTATGTCTTGCAATATACTTTAGTTGTACAAAAAGATAATTAAGACATTTAGATACAATTTCACTTTTGATGCTTCATTTGTTTGTTTTAACCAATACGTAAATATTACGTTAAATATATTACTTACAGTTACAACTATCATCAAATACCACCCGCAAGCAAATTTTTTAATTTTGACCGTGTGTTTAAATATAGAATTTTTAACTTTTTCGAAATAAAATTTATATATTTAGAAATTATGTAAAAAGTACTATAAGTCACCCTAATTAATAATCAAAATATTTAAAAGACATGAAAAAACTGCGATGTCATGGTATTTCGTTTGATTTCTCGAAAAGCGAAAAGTGTCAAATAAATTGGGACCAAGCAATTGAAACCACATATATACCTTTTTGGTTGGCATCTCCAAGAAAGACGATAGAGTCCCTAGCAGGAAGAAATTGAAAAAGTTGACAAAGACCAGCAAGGAAGTAACAAGCAAAGCAATTAGCAACAACATATGTGAATGGAATTTTAGCTTCTTCAATGGCTTTTCTGACAGCCATTTTATCATCAAATGTTACTCTTCCTGGTTCCAATGCATCTCCCATTCTTGCTGAATCTGATCCAAATTCAGAAGGCACGAATCTCTGTACAATTACAAGTACATCACTTTAGATTATATTTATCCCATATAAAATCACTTAAGATAATTAAAACACTTGAACTGTTGTTTCCTATGAGGAAATTAGGGGGTGTTAAATGAACGTGTTTGATTGAATATGGACGGGTTAAAGTGAACTGAGTTGACAGGGGTTTAATTAACCTGTCTATTACTTAGATTGACTGATTATTCAAGATGCGCTAAATAATGAGTTATAATCTGAACTTGCTCAATTCTTACCAAATAATTGTTTCTTTTTATATAAATTGTTTAATTACTAAAGTCCCACCCCCCCCCCAGCCAACCCACCCACCCTTCCACTTCCCTTCATATATTATGGCTATATCTAATGTATAAAATAAAAACATAAAAACTATCTTGATTAAAAAAAAAAAAAATCATGTATCATCAATTTGGGCTTATATTATTTAGTTCAAATCAAATCATCTAAAAGTTCAGTTAAAATAGATGAATCAAAATGGGTTGAGTTAATAAATGAGTGAAACGTTGATCCGCTCAAACTTTAATATGTATAAAATTGTCACATAAATATAGCCTTAGTAACTCACTTTTCGTAATATCAGACCTGTTAAAAACACATTAAACCTCATTTTTTCGACCCACTTATAAAAATAAAAATATCCATGATGGATAGATATGGAAAAGATATCGGTTATCAGGTTGTGGTTGAGAATGGATTTTTTATTCTTTAAGTGATGCCATGTGAAAATAATAATATGTTTTTCAACTTTTTTGAAGCAAATACACCCTATAAAAACTCAGCTTATATACACAACAGTGTAAACAAATTGTTACACTATCATGTCTATGTTATTTTCATAATTACATTGACGGTATATATAAGTTAAACTCCATTAGAGAGGTGGATCCAATTTTTCTCTTAAAAAAATGATGTTTCAATAAAAGAGACTTCCTTAGACAAGATCTTGACCTTTATATTTCCAGCTTCTTTAATGGCTTCAACAAGTTTGAGTTGGAGCAATATTTGATGGCTACGACCATATACACCGGAGATAGCACAGATAACGACGTCGACGAGTTTTACAGCGTCTACGAGGCTCCGATGATCATTGAAAGAACCAGGAACAAGATGAGCTCCTTGCATCTTAAAGGAAATAAGCATTTGAATTTTATCAATATCAAGTGCTATTTCTGGACGTTACAAAATATAAGTATCATGCCGATTTTCTAAGCTTGCCTTCACCAATCTTTTTCCTAAGAATCCTGTTCCTCCCACAATCAACACTTTACTTTTTGCCATATTTTTTTGGAGTATAGTATTTAAAGATGGATGTTTGTGACTTATGAAGCTTGCCCAAACCCTTAATATAGACAGGACAATTTATTTTTTCTACTCCAACCTTTTCTTTGTGGTGGTTGGTCTTTGGAGTTCAAAATAATAATTATTGTAATTTGTACACAAAGGTCTATATTTACTCCCTATGGATTATTTAAATAGAGTAATATCATCAGTGAATATTATATAGCTAACTTCTAGCCTGTTTGGATGGGCTATTTGCACATAAGGCATTTCATGAACTTATAAAAATTTAAAAAAATAAGTTGGGGTAGTCTAACTTATTTTTTTTGTTATTTATTTTTTCAAACTTATTTCTTTAGATAAATTTAAATAAATGGTCAATTATTTTTTTGTTTTATTTTAAGACAAAAATGAGCACCTTTGTGGTACCTCAAAAGTAATTTAAAACAGCTTAAGCGAGCTTATAAGCCAATCCAAACGGAACAGAACGGACTGAAATGGGCTAGGTGTCTGCAAGGCAGTGGAAAGACAGGTAATTGGTATGCATATTCATGGAAACTGCTAGCCAGCTAATGTCATGTCTTTTATTGCCCAGATTGATTGCCCCACCACCTTTACCTTTCTTGTGGCCTTTTGGTCTTGTCAATCTCTCAACTTGTCCAACTTGGTTCAACACAGCTTTTCATTGTGACCAATCCTACAAGAGTCAGGAATCAAAATAATCATAATACCCCAAGTAAAAATTGACACTAAAGTACCTTTAACATAATTTTTTTTGTGTGTTATATAAAAGTAAGTTAACATCTTCTGCTAAAATTCATTATCCGAATTTTCATTTTTTTTTTTTAAAAAAGAAACTAAATTATATAGCGCACAATTTTAGTTCTTTATGCAAACTAAATAAGGCCTAACTGCATCCATTTCGAAAACTATGCAAATGTTTCCATCTTTTAAAATATTTATAATACCCCTCCGTTCACATTTACTTATCTAGTATTTTAAAAATACATTTTTACTTTCTTTATTTTTAGCATATTAAAAGAAGATAATTTTTTTTCCTATTTTACTCATAATAGTAATTACTCATTTTAAATCATTTTCAAGTCCATTAAAAATTTACATCAATTAATATGAATATTGTGATAAATTACGCATTTTATTTATTATTTCTTAAGGAATGTGTAAAGTTTTGGACAAGTAAAAGTGAACGGAGAGAGTATTAATTTATCTTCTAATATTATAAGAATCTTTTAACAAATTGTTTCCAAAGTATGTATTCTCTTATCTTTTGATATTTATGAAAAACATTTATTCTTATAGAAAGTATTTATTTTCTTACTTTTTAATAATTATCTTTAGCAAATTATTTATCCTCTTGTTCATTGGCTTGTTGGTTTTTTTTTTTCTTAATTAATGTTTGTTTAGCTAATTCTAAAAACAATCGAGTCTCAGATCTATTTACCGATAAAAGTAAATAATTTGTATTATAAGTGAGGATTAATTACATTAAATACTAATGTAAATAAGAATTAATTCGAGGTAAATACCTTGTATTTTAAAATCGAACATTTACACCACTTATACTGTGAAAATCCTACCTTTGATTTTAAAATACAAGGGTGTATCTCGAATTAATTATTATTACATAAGTATTTAATGGAAAGATACTAGAATTTTAACGTATTTGGCAAAAACAATTTTCTAAAAAATCTGAATTATAGTGATGTATTCCTAATTTTTCAAACAAAAAACTTAACTTCTTAAGAAATATTACGTAAATGAAACTTTATCAGACTAAGCGGAAGAATAAATAATGAAACTAAAGATGAGGAATTCTTATATAATAAAATATTATAATTCAATGTAACTAGAATAACTTGCTGCTTAATGTGCGAGAAAGTTAATAACAATAGTTGGCATATTTTATTAAGTAATTTGTGTTATTTATAATTTTAATTTATCTTTTAATAAATACATTTAGTTACGACTATACCCCATAGAGAGTGTATGTGCATGGTTCTCATAGTATGAGTGGTGTAAATGTTCGATTTTTAAATACAATGAATGTATCTCGAATTAATTTTTACTACGTGACTATTTAAAATAATTAACCCTCAATTATAATAGAAAATTATTTACTTTTGTCGGTGGTAAATAGATCATAGACTCGATTGTTTTTAGAGTTAGCTAAACAAACACTAACTAAGAAAAGGGAGCAACAAGTCAATGAACAACATGTTAAAAAATTTGTTAAAAAATATAATTATCAAAAAATAAGAGAATAGATATTTTTTATAAGAATAAATATTTTTTCATAAATATCAAAGATAAGAGAATAAAAATTTGTGAAAAGGTTCTTACGGTATCAGAACATTACAGTAATTTTATAAATATTTTAGAAAAAAATTAATATTATAAATATTTTAGGAGGTTTGATTTGCTACCAAAAATATATATATTTTAGAAATGGAAACTTTTGCATAGTAATGAAATGGATACAGTAGTTGTAAGTATACATGACATGGCCAGCTTAGCAAATTGCCCTGGTTACATAGTGCACTAAAATAGTGCGTTATGTAATTTAGGTTTTTTTTACAGAAAATTCGGGTAACAGATTTTAACGGAAGACGTTAACTCACTTTTATATAGCCTTTACAAAAAAGCTGCGTTAAAGATATTTTGATACCACTTTTTTTTGTCTTGGGATATTTAGGTTCATTTCTTTTTTTTTTTTTTTTGGGTCATTTAGGTTCCAGACTCATCCTACAATGCACCATTAATTTGGAAATTGTTAGTGTCACTATCTGTATTTCTTCTTCTGTTAGGCTTTCTATTAGCTGAATAATTTTTTTTATAACGTACAGTGTGCTACAATACAAATTCCTTTGTATAGGTGTTATTAATTTAAACGATACACAAATCGACACCAGATCAATAACCGCTAAACAAATACCAAACTAACTTTCATATATGTCTTCATTTGGTTAGCGGTTTAGTATATTTCAAACCCGATAATCAATAAATCGAAACGTTAAGAGCAAGTATCCAACCTAATTGCCCGATAAGCACCCCTACGTTGTTGCATAAAAGTATCTAAGCTAAAGTTTGTAACTACAATATACTTATACAAAAAGTTTTATTCTGAGGCATGCAGTCTCACATGCCGTATAATACTTGGGTGCGGTCTTTATTAGATTGACATGTGGAGCTTATGGCCCACTTGTAATATATTATAATGTAATTATAAAGGGAAATGGTCAAAAATGCCCTTCAACTATTGGAAACTAACAATATTTTCTCGCTGTTTAAAGTTTGGCACAACCAAGCCCGAGAATATAGGTCAAATATGCCTTTATTTCTTCAAATGAGGCCAACTAGCATAACTAGAACTGATTAGCTGATTACCAGATTTGCTCGTGGAGTGCTCCTATGGACCTTCGCGTACTGTAAGGGCATATTTGGTACATGTGTATATAAACTGAAAGGACACTAAAGAAAATATTTCAACTTTATTCTAAAATAGTCATAGATGAAGCAGGTAATAACTTTATCCACATAAAAGGTATAGTCCAATAGCTTGAGGAGGTGCTAGATTTATTTTAATTTTTGCAACAACAACGTCTGCATTTGTAACATCGCAAGGTGGGTACTGGGAAGTAAAGAGTGTATGAGACAAAGCCCCTACCTATAGTGGAGGTGAGCGGCTATTTCACAATTAATGCATAAAGTTCTTATAAAATTACACAGCTACTTGGGTACTTGAAATAACCAAGCATGAAGAGTTAATCAACACAGTGGGTAGCAATGTTAGCAACTAAGACTTGAGCTCATTTATTTGAATAATTCTACCTGATCTCCTCTTGAAGTCCCTCAAAAGAAATCGAATGAGCGGTATTACTTATATAAATCATTTTTCCTACAGAACTAGTGATCTTACAGAGTACATGAACTTATGCGAATCTCTCACTTTGAAGGGCTAATGTTCTTCAAGTAATTAGTAAAGCATGCAGTTGGCCTCTTGGAAAAGAAAATAGAAGAGGAAGTGCATATTTTTCTCTGTTTCAAGATTTTACCCAAAAAAACTACAAACATACAAAGTTAGTCGTATTGACCTGGTTTTATATTACCATATTATGTTGTGAATGCCAAACATATGCAACGCTAACCTGCAAAGAGTCCTAGAAGAATTACAAATAAACTAACTCATAAACAAATTTGGAATGTGAGCAATTTTGTTCCAGTCCTCCCCTATCCCCTTCTCGCAGCGCTTTGCCAGTTCTGGATAATAAACAATTCGCAACGCCTGCTGATTGTTCATTTCCATAATGCCAGCTGGAAGAGATTGAAGGTGAGGGCAATTCCAGATAACCAGTGATTGAAGAGTGTAAGTTTTGAATCCCAAAAGGCAAGGCCATCATCTCTAGACAAAGAGCAACTACTAATCTTGTCAGGGCTGTTAGGTGTTGCGGTCCCTTTGATAAAGATTTTAATATCGCACAATCTTGAACGAATAACTCCTTGAGTGAAGTTAAACCTTCCAGTACTCTTTCAGGAAGACTCTCTAGTGAATGACAACGTTGAATATCCAAGCGCTTCAAAGCAATAAGAATGGCCAGGCTGGTAGGCAGCTCTTTAAGTTTTTTGAAGGATGACATTGATGAGAGGCTAGAAACACGAGTTTTAGCTATATTTAACCCTTTATTTACTAAACTTTAATTGTGTTTGAGCTAATATGTTATTAAATTATACGCATTACGTGTGTTTTGTTGTATAGGACTTGTTTTCAGGCTAATGAGCATTTTTGGAGCTAAATCGGATGCCATGACACTTCGATGTCTCAGTAGAAGTCCAACAAATCAATCAGGATCGAGTTCATGATTCAAGGATCGAATACGCATATGAAAAAATGAAAGAAAACGCACGACGTCGAAAGAATGCTTGGCGCTACGCCCTGCACGACGCGCCAGTACAGTTTCCCCGCAAAATGCTGAAATTTGCAGATTCTGAAATTTTTGCCTACTGCGACGCCCTGTGCGGCACAGTAGGCCAATTTTTGGCAGTTTCAATTTTCCGACTTTTTAAGAATTATTTTGGTCCGGGCACTTTTGGGGTATTTTATAAATACATAAAAAACACGTTTTTGAGGGGACTTTTGACCTAGGGAAAATTGGAGGCGCATAGAAGAGTTCAGATGCCTGAATTCGTTACTTTCCATCACAATTCGATTCAATACAGAAGTTTGGATCAATCGTCGGTTGTAATGTTTTCTAGTTCTATTTCTTCTATGTTCTTTTATTCTAATATGGAGTAGTTTTCTTATAGGGTTTTCTTATAGGGTTTTGACAGACATGATGTATTGATTGACGTTTTTAGATTCGATTCTTGTTTTATTGCTTGAATTCGTTAATGGAGTTTTGAATTGAATTGCAGAGTTATTTACTATTTATTTAATCGATAGAGGAATAGTTTGGTGAATATCTTTACATTATTTTGTTTGGTTTTAAATTGGTGATTCTTCTAAGTAATCGAAAGAGCTTCTTGAATTATTGGTTGAACCAAGAGAGGAAAATATCCGAGAGACGTTTTCCTTTAGACTAAACCCTTAATGTTTTCGTGCATTCCTATGGCTTTTCATTAGTCTTGACCACATTGATAGTAGTTTTACTTGATTGTTGAGATATTCTTTGATGCTCCAATCGCAAGAAGAAGTGTTCTATGAATTAGCTTAATATAAATCTGATTTAGCTCTTGATTGAATGATTCATTGAGTAATCGAAAGAGACTCTTAAATAATTTATCTTGAGTTATTAAGTTGACGGTATTCATGAGAAGTCGTTCGAAGATCTATTTCTATTCATAGTTTTTGAACATCCTCGGTGCTTACATTAGTTTACTTTGTGGAATATGAATAAATAATCAGAAGAGGTTTATTAGATTCTTGTGTAAATTAATTACTTATTGAATGCGAAAGACTCAATAAAATTTTAGAAGAGAATGATAAAAAGAATCAGAGCTAATTGCTAAAATCTTGCATCTGTCTTGTCTACTACCCTTACTTCTCATATTAATAGTAACCTTTGCTTTTGTTGTCAATTGACTTTAATTACGTTTGTAGTCGATAACGTAGTTTATAACCACAACAAATTCAAGTTTTGGTCACCTAAATAATACTAAACAAGTTTTGTTTGAGCAATTATTTGTATACCAATCCCTGTGGAGATGATCTATATTATTATACTATCTTTGACTAGCGAAGTGCTTAAATTATCGTATTTTGCGCTCGTCAAATTTTGTTGCCGTTCTTTGGTGATTGGCAACAAATAATACACAAATAGAATCTTGTGTATTAATTCAGGCTTTTATTTTATTTTTTCATTAAAACTAAAATAAAAAATCAATAGTTATTCTTTTTACAAGTAATTTTGTCTCTATTGTTTTTATTTATTTATTTATTTATTTATTTATTTATCTATTTTGTCTTCAAGATTTCTTTTGTAGTACCTGACAAGTGCTAGAGAGGAAAGCTTGAACAAAACATTCTTGAGAATTGAACTCTTAGTGCTTAAAGATAGAGCACAATCAGCCAAGAAAAACAACTGCAAAGTTAGCAACTGAATCTTGTCAAAAGTCTGTTATCTGTTTCAAATGGAAATCATCAATGGTTTGATTGTCAAGTTGGTAAGTATTCTTTCTATGACTCGTTTTATGAAAAGTGTCACTCTGTTTCTAGTGCTTACAAAAATAATGGTTCATATGAGCACAATTCTAACTTTGAATGTAATGAATATCCTAATTATGATTGGAATGAGAGCGAAGTGATACAACCACCTCAAGAGGAGAAGGGTAGCTTAGAAGAGCTTTTCTGTAAGTTTGTAAAAGGTGTTGAAGAGAGATTTACACAGATTGATGCAACATTGATACAGAATGACGCAGCAATTGAGAACCTAACAACACAAATGAGTCAATTCTTAAGTATGATGTCAAAAAACTTACTGCATTATGATGGTGAATATAGAGGAGATGCCATGTAAGCATGAACCGACCCCAAAGGATGAGCATTTAGAGAGACAAGTTGCTACTCTACAAGAGGACTCTGATTCGATTGAGATGAATAAGGATGTGTTTGATTGTGAAGCAATGGAAGAAGAGTTCAAACCTCCATCCAGCCTTCCACGTCTACAACCTTCATTAGAGGAGAATGAGAAACAAATGGTCTTGAACATGGAGGAAGAATATTCTCATGACCTTTCTTCTTTGTTTTCTTGTTCTAACCTTGACCATGTGGATTTTATTTTTGAAGAGAAGAGGAAGAAGTTCGTCGATTTTGAAGAGGTTTTAGGGGCGGTTTTTCTTTTGAAGAGGTTGAGGGACGGTTGGGTTGGTTTCGGTGTTCGTCGGTTTTGCTAACTGATGCCTTTTTGATTTTCAAATAATGGATATTGATTTTGAAATAAATGGGCTGGGGGTTGGGTTAAATGGATTGGTTTTGTTTTTTTACTTTTTTTTTTTTTATATATATATTTTGTACAAGATTAAGAAATTTTAAGAAATACATTTTGAACCACAATTAATTTAATCACAAATTTAAGTGGCCTTTGACCTTGGCTGGTCAAAGTTATCACCTTTAGTAATTAGTAGACTTGAGTATCACCTTGAGTTTATTTTTCCGATCTTCTTCACCTAGCCGGGTCGTTTTGATCTGGTTTAGAGCCGTTTCACAGGCCCGCTCATATACACTATTTCAGACATTGAAATAATATTCTAAAAACATGGAAATGTTCGAAAATCAATTTCCATATTATTTCCACCGTCAGTTTGCTTCAAAAGTTTCAAAAACAGATTTGAAAAATAAGACCCACTTTGAAGGATTTTTACAAATTCCGAAAACCAACAAGGTAGAAGTAAATGAACGCTCTGATATGAAATGTAAGACATTGTATACAATTTAAGAATGTCTATATACATAGTGAGCGAAACGCAGCGGAATAATAGATCGACGTACCTCCAACCATTGTTAAAGAGTCGTGGTAGCATCGTCGGCATTATATTGGTTTTCCAATCCGGTGAGTCTTCTAAGCATCAACCACTATTAGAGCGGATTTTAAAAGAAAAAATTGTGCTTAGGGACCCAATCCGTTTGCCATGTCTTTTATATTGTTCTACCATCAAGAACAGTTAATAGAGCAGTTTTTAGGGGCAGCAGTTTTCTTAGGGTAATTTCAGATAATGGGAGTTTCAACTGGTCCAAAAATGAAGGACCATTTGTTCACACGTTCAATTCTGAACGTGAACTAACAAAACTAATATCTTATGTTAGCACAATAAGCAATTTTCCAAAAGGTGTGACGTTCTGAATTAAATTCATGTTTGGATTCATTTAAACTGCAACAATAACTTGCATTAATAACTTCCGAAGTGATTTTCACTCCATATCCTCGTCTTGTGCTTTGTCACATTGTTTCCAAGAAAGCCAAATATCTTCTTTAAAGATGACATTAGTTAGCTAGTCATCTGAACAGGTTTCATATTGATGCCATGTAAATGACTATCACATTTCTCTTTCTTCAAAGTTTATGTTTTCTTTTTTGTTATTTTTATTCAGATGTTTTTAATTCTTTGTATAATGAACATTTACATTTTTGCATCTAAATGTTCTTGAAATAATGCGAGAAAGGCAAAATAGTTGTTAAACTTTGATGACTATTTTGATCTTTTAACTTTTTCACTTTGAGACTTCTCACTCATAATATTAATAGTACTAGTTTTCTATATATGTGCCTCACAGTAAGTAGGCGTTTGGACGTACGATTTTAAATCCGTAATGAGATGAAATCGACGTTTAGACGTGCGATTTCATCTACGATTTCATCTCATGAGATGAAATCGCAAATCATCAAAAAAAGGCATGATTTGGGATTTGAAATCATGATTTCAAAAAATATAAATGTAAAATTTGACCCATACGTTTATATTTTGTAAAAAAAGACCCATAAGTTAGTAGATATATTTACTAATCATGTTTACCAACCATAAGTTGGTAGATATATTGTTCGTACCATGTGGGAAGATTATATTAAAGAGTAGTTACATTACTATTCATGTTAAATTTTCCTTTTTATTGAACTAAAATTTGATTAATTGATGTTTATTATTTATTTAATCGATAGAGGAATAGTTTGGTGAATATCTTTACATTATTTTGTTTGGTTTTAATTGGTAATTCTTCTAAGTAATCGAGAGAGCTTCTTGAATTATAGGTTGAACCAAGAGACGAAAATATCCGAGAGACATTTTCCTTTAGACTAAACCCTTAATAATTTCGTGCATTCCTATGGCTTTTCATTAGTCTTGACATCATGGATAGTGGTTTTACTTGATTGTTGAGATATTCTTTGATGCTCTAATCGCAAGAAGAAAGTGTTCTATGAATTATCTTAATATAAATCTGATTTAGCTCTTGATTGAATGATTCTGTTGAGTAATCGAAAGAGACTCTTCAATAATTTATCTTGAGTTATTAGCTGACAGTATTTGTGAGAAGTCGTCAGAAGATTTATTTCTATTCTTAGTTTTTGAACATTCTCGGGGCTTGCATTAGTTTACTTTGTGGAATATGAATAAATAATCGGAAGAGGTTTATTAGATTCTTGAGTAAATTAATTACTTATTGAATGCGAAAGACTCAATAAAATTTAGAAGAGAATGATAAAAAGAATCGGAGCTAATTGCTAAAATCTTGCATATGTCTTGTCTAGTACCCTTACTTCTCATATTAATAGTAACCTTTGCTTTCGTTGTCAATTGTCTTTAATTACGTTTGTAGTCTTTAATTACATTTGTAGTTGATAATGTGGTTTATAACCACAACAAATTCAAGTTTGGTCACCTGAATAATACTAAACAAGTTTTGTTTGAGTAATTATTTGTATGCCAATCCCTGTGGAGACGATCTATATACTATACTATCTTTGACTAGCGAATAGCTTAAATTATACTGTGTTTGCGCTCGTCAAATTTTTATGCCGTTGCCGGGGATTGACAACAAATAATACTCAAAGTGTGGGGTGGGGAATGTAAATATGCGTTTGTTTTTATTTATTTATTTGTTTACTTTTTTGCATAATTTTGGGTCTTAATTTTTTTATGCAATAACCCCTTGGATTTTATTTGTGCCGCGGTTCTTTTTCGAGTTGATTTTTTTTTTTTTAACCGGGTGTAGTTAATTTTTTTTTTAAGAGTAAAGAATTCAATGCTTTTGTATGAATTAGAGGGTTCTTCCTAAAATTTGCTGAAGACTATGAGAAGAGAGATTTTACTAATTCTCAAGTGTGTCTATACAACCAATCACAGAGGTATTTACACACAAAACTTGTAAGGACCCGTGGGCCCCCGCCATGGACCGGACTGATGGGCCCCGTGGAACGAGGAAGCATGACTTGTCATGACATACTCGGATATTGTGCGAGAGGTGCATGTGCGGTTCGATATCTGTTGCGGCGGTTGGGATCGAACCGCGACCTTGCGCTTGCCTTTACACATTCCCCGAGAATCGTCTGCTACCAATTGGCTGCGGCTCGGTTGGTGAAAACATTCCCTTTGAAAATGTAAAGCATGCGAAGGTCGCAGATTCGATCCATTCCCTGACAGCAAAACCTCTTTTTTTTTTTGTGCTCTGGTAATAATGTCCCAGTATGTCATGATAGGATGTCCATGAACCTGGGCGGTCAATTAGTCTTTAAACTGTGAAGCCTAACTAGGAAAATACAATTAAGGAAACAAGATAAAATCCGTAATAATGGAAACTAAATAAGATAATAATACGCTTAATTATGATTTAGAATACGATCATATCAAAAATATCGGGATGCGATTCAATCTTAATGAGAATCGAGATTTGTCCAACCTTTCCCGCCAGGTTGGTGCGTAGATATCACACATTGCCCTTGCAAAACTAAGTTGTGATAAATTCTCTTTGCTATGCCCTTTGGTAAAAACATCATGTTGGCTAGCTGGATGTCGTATGGAACGAGCTCGAAATATCGTCATCAACTTTTCCTTGATGAAGTGTCGATCAATTTCAATGTGTTTTTGTCGATCATGTTGTCTTGGATTATGGGCTATGCGATGGCTGCCTTGTTGTCCGGTACAAGGATAATTTATTATCTACAGACATTTTCGGTTCTTCACTAGCTTTCGCGACCGCGAAGTTCACGGACACCACTGAAAGCCATAGCTACATGCTTTGCTTGCGGAGTTGATCTAGCAACTATACTTTGCTTCTTGCTTCTCCAAGTGACAAAGTTCCCTCCCACAAGTGTGCGATAACCGGTTGTAGACCTCCTATCATCTAGAGATACGGCCAAGACATACGGCAAAGCTTTTATGGAGGTGACCATGTTTGGTGAAAAAAGACTTTCCGGAGCAGATTTCAAATATCGCAAAATGCAAAAACGGCACTGCGTGGAGAATCACGAGGATCATGCAATTTAACCGGCTTACCGTACTAAGCACATGCTATGTTAGGTACAGTGTGTGAAAGATAAATGAGTCTTCCAACCAATCTCTCGATATCTTTGTTTATCACGGATTCTCACTATCCTGCTTGTAGCTTGTGGTTGCTCTCAATTGGTGTTCCTTTGGTTTCTGACCCAACATGCAGTTTCTTCAAGAGATCTAGAATATATTTCCTCGAGAAATGAAGATTCCTTTTCGATCTAGCCACTTCAATTCCCAAGAAATATTGAAGCCTTCCACTAGATCCTTGATATCAAACTCATGCAGCCAAAAGCTTCTTTAGCCGACCCGTCTCTTTGTCATCATCTTTGTCATCACTATATCATCAACATAAACTATTAAAAAAGTGATCTTACCCTTGTGATGTCTTATAAAGTATGATCGGCATTGCTTTGTTGATACCAAAAGAAAACATGGCTTTCTTTGAATGCAGCCGAACCGTACTGCGGGAGATTGTTTTAGCCCATATAAACTTTCTTCAATCTACACCTTTTCCTTGACTTGTTTCATTATCAAATCCGGGAGAATCTCCATATACACTTTTTCTTCCAAGTCATAGTGTAGAATGCATTTTTTACATTAAACTGCCTTTGCGATTCCGATCCAAGGTTGAGCACAAGATAACAAGATTCGATTGTGTTCATCTTTTATGAGGAGCAAATGTTTCTTGATAGTCCACTCCATATGTTTGAGTGAATCCCTTTTACCAATCGGCCTTGAACCTCTCCAATCGAACCATTGGCTTTTATGTTTCACGGTGAACACCCACACCCGACCAACTTCTTGTGCGGTGGAGGAGCGACTAATTCCTAAGTCTTATTTTTTGGTAGAGCCTTCATTTCTTCAAACATTGCTTCTTTCCACTTGGGATCTTGAAAGCTTCCTCGATCATGCGAAGAACCTGGAGAAATGGACAAGGCAAAGGCTCATAGGAAGGGGACAAGGAATCATAGGACACAAAGTTAGAAATAGGATGTTTAGTACGGATCGACCCATTTTCTTTGAGCAACGGGTCTATCTAAATCATCGGAAGAATCGAAATTAAAGATGACTCACGAGAAGAGAAGGATTCTTGGCGGGGGAGTTGGTTGCATGATGGCTTGTCTCTTGTTTCTCCTTGAATATCTCATCAAATCGGGGTTGTCGGATACGATAGTCTTTTCGTGAATGTAGTCTCCCTCGAGCGATGCGTCTTACATCCTCCCGAACACTCTCTCCCGATGGAACTCTCACAGAGTAATGTCATCAAAATCCCGAACTAGGTATCACCTCTTCTTTTTTCATTATTCTCCCCACGAAGAGGTGATTGGGTTCCCATTAGTAAGGTTCGGATCTCTAAAAGTAACATCCATACTTACAAAATACTTCGCCATGATGGAGGATAGTAACACCGATAACCTTTGTGTTGGAGAATACCCAAGAAACACACGTTTATGCATTCCTACTATGAACAAAACAAACACGCAAACCTTTAGCAGGAACAGTATAGACATTATTCCCTCGTAAAATCGTAAAGGACTCTTAAAATTGAGTGCTTTGAGAGGCATTCTATTGATAAGATAACATTTGCTAGAATTGCATCTCCTTAGTAAGGTTTTGGGAGATTCATGGTGAACATGAGGGATCTAGCAACTTCCAACAAATGTCTATTTTTTCCGTTCCCAGCCACTCCATTTTGTTTACTAGTGTAAGGACAACTAGTTTGGTGGATGATCTCGTTAGACTCCAAATAAGTACCAAATCGACTATCCATGTATTCGGTGCCATTATCGGTTCTCAAAATTTTTATCTTAGTTTTAGAGTGCAAACCATCTTATGAAAAGATTGAAAGCAAGAAAATACATCACTTTTTGCTTTTATCGAGGTAAACCCAAGTCATTCTAGTGCAACAATCAATAAAAGTGACAAACCATCGATTACGGACGGAGGACGGCCGTACGAGTAGGCCCCAAACATCGAATGGATAGTCATGAAAGTTTTTAAGCGTGCTTTTATTATTACTTGATGGATAAGAGTTTCTAGTATGTTTGGCATACTCACAAGTGTCACAAAACAAAGATTCAACACCGTCCTATAAAACAAACTAGGATATAGTTTTTCTAAAATAAAAAAGGATGGATGCCCCAACCGCCTATGCCACCGTATTATTTCTTCATTGGCATTCTTATTTTCTCCAAAAAAGCCTTGACATAGAACATGTCACACCCTAATTTCCGGTAGGGCATGATGGGCACCCGACCCTTACCTAGGGCCGAGCGAACATGAGACTTTCGTAATACACATAATCATACCGGGCCCGCAAAACGTGTCAAAATGCGAAGGAAAATTTTTTAGGAAAACAAACATGCCTTTCATCTTTTCAAATCAAATAAAACTCGTAGTCATAACGAATACGTAACATAATGCATCTTGATATATCGAACTACATAGCCGATTACAAAACAAATACGTTAATAATGCGCCAACAACATATCGGCTCGCTCGCTTACAACCGACATATTACATACATGACCCCGTCTCGCAAAGTTCTAACATAACCCAAATACCGTAACATAAATGCTCGGACTCGGCGGCCTCGGGAAAAGTGGGCTCGCTAATCCGGCTCGGAACATCTTCCACTAGAATTTTTTCATCCGTACACTGCTACGGATGAACGCGACCCCAGAAGAAGGAGGGTCACGACATATGTCCGAGTATGTAAGCAGAAGAATACAAGAAAGAATCATACCGAAGACGGAGTACGTAAAGTCGGCATAATGATGAGAATACCGGTGTGCTTACATCCGAGATACAAATCGTACAAACGAGGTACGTATAACAAACATAATAGTCGAGAATGCCCCAAACGCCACTCCAGGAACGTACAAATCATGTATAACGCCGCGTATAATATCCGACCCATACGGGGACTAAGTGTCATAAGTGAAAACATTTCTTTTCGAAAGAACCATTTTGTCTCATATATACGGGAAAATCAAACATATCATATCACGTACATCACGTGTCCTCACATTATCATATCACATATACGCGGCCGGGAACCCGGCGGTTAATATCACAATTATATAAATATACCGCGCCGGGAACCCGGCGGTTAAGATCCTCGTATATATAAATATACCGCCGGGAATCCGGACGGTTAATATCACAATTATATAAATATACCGCGGCCGGGGAACCCGGTTAATATATGCGTATACGCAATTAAATTCAAGGCTCGACAAATAAATACATATACATATATATATTAGGATCGAAAGCTCAAAGTAAGTATCAGTGCGCGGAATTAGTATACAAAAGATATGAGCCTTTAAATCTACAAAACTTTCGAAAAATACTTCATAAGTCATTTTTAAAAAATTTAGTGTCGTTCACGTTTAGGGCTTTCAAATAACTTATGGAACAAATCAAACGGAGCCTTAAATTCATAGGCAAAAGTCCCGTCTTTATATCATACGAAAGTAGATTAAGTAAGACAAACGAAGGAGGTCTCGGGACTAGTGGGCCTACGGGTCAAGTCGGTGGCGTACGTGATTCTACAAACATTAGACTCTAGCGGGGTCATCCATGAAAGTTTCAAAACGATTCTATCTCATTTGTGCAAATTACGGATGTTCGAATAGTTTTCCAACAAAACATAAGAATTATAATTCAATTACATTGAATGAATAGTACCTAAAATCAGACTCGGATTTCTATGAACAGAATAACCCCCGAGGCTCAAATCCAAACCTAGTACACCTAGGACATGCCAAGAGAAGAAAAGGGATAGCTTTACATACCTTTAGCGTTTAGTCGTATTATAACTTGTACTTGCTGCCCAATAGCACTTATCCTATATCAAGATATCAAGAGCTACAATTAGTCTACAAAGGAATTTAATACGCATTCCCCGACGCTCACAACCCCTTTCAAACATTTAGACGACGTTTCGTTCGCATTCAACCCAACTAGTGCTACAAGCTAACATTGCTAATCATTCTTTCTTATATCATTCCAAACTTGTTTAACATGACTTTAGGGGACTTTGGACAGCTTGCACATCATTCAAATGGGTCCCAAACTCACGGCCAAACAGCACATACCACAACACCATTTTCACTTAGCAATTTTCCAGTTTTAACTTACAACGATAACAAGACATTTAACAACATTACCTTTACGATTCTTGGAACTGTTTTAGTATCATTTTCATTCTTACAACAGCCCACAAACCATTTCAATTTCAACTTGAATCATTAAACTTCACTTCCACTAAACGTTCACAACAATAATCAACATTCAACATACACTAACTTACCCCCTTCATGAAAACAGTCCACGGTTTGGACTGTTTTTATACTTCAACATAAATCATTTCTTTTACTCCTCAATTTACATATTCATAAGGCATACAATATACCACAATGTCCATAAAAACAACAATCAAAACATGACACAAAACAGTCCACTAATTCCCTTAAATCAGTCCCCTACACGGCTCCAACACAACTACAACAACTTCATGATTTTCATCCATTTAGCCATACTACAACACATTCAATTCATTCCCAATACATTCACAAGAAGATTAAGCATTATTCCATCTAAGTCTACAACACACGGCCCACCTCAACTTCTCAAGAAAAACAGTCAATACCAACATGCAACACCGTAAACATTCAATTCTGCAAAACGCATGAGAAGGGATCAATTCTTACCTTAACAATCTAACTTCTCAACTTGGCTAATCTATGACTTGAACTAATACTTGTTCTTGTTGCTCCAATGGCTACTCCACGTTGCCATGTACCTCCCTAAGGGTTGAAACACCTTGGAAATTTTTTGTGAATCAAAATGGAGAGTTCAAATACGGCCGTGAGCTTATAAGAGCTTGCATGGCACATTTATGGTTTCTCTCACTTGAAACTTAATAGTGAATGTGTAGAACACTTTAGGGACTTATTGGTAAGAGAAAATAGAAGGCATTTTGGCCGTGGTATGGCGGTGGAACGACCATGGTGGCCGTGGCTCTCTCTCTACCTTCAGTTTCTATGTTTGTGAAATGGAGCTTCTCTCCTATTCCACTTTGTGTAGTTGGGAAATGAGTTGTGGCTGAACTTTTGGTCAACAAGGAGACCATTTTGCTGCCCAATAAAGTCTTGAACGTTTCCCCCACTAAAGCATGGCAAAAATCAGATTTTTCTATGTGGTAGTGGGGCCACCTTGACCACTAGTGATAAATTTGTGGATAGTTAAATCTTAATCCCCGATCCGCCCAACTTACATCGTCCATATCTCCTTATCCCGATATCATTTTGACGAGCGGTTTATTGCGTTGCAAACTAGACTCGATGAACTTAATTTTAGGCTTTTGAAACACCTTAAAACTCGCATATACAAGGAGATATGCCTCCTACAACATAGGCTAAAATCGGGTCCGAGATTTTACGAAATTGTTCCGATTCATTTCGTTTAACATCTTATCCTCTTCCAACCTCATGTAACCTCTTATACATACATATACACACTTATATACATCAATAAAAATCCATATACACGTCTCGAAGGTCCGAGAATCACAATAACCTTAAACATAACTTGAGAACTCACGAGAGCTTCGACGAAACTCCAATCGCAAAAGTATATTCATATCTTTTGTCCATCCTATATCATTACTAATAATCTCAAATACTTTAAAAGGTCACTCACATTACCTCATATACATACTCATAACGCGATTTCAAATCCTTTAGGTTACCATGTCACCTCGGGATACTCAAGGCAACCGTATACATATAATGATATTCTTACTAACTCGATTAGCTTTCTTCAACCTTCTTAACTCATTCTTTCTTGTTTTAATACAAGTAGCACGGATTATTATGGAGTGTAACAGAACATCACTTTGATTCCTCTCCAACAGATATAAGCCATCATGCACTCTACCACTGCCAATCCTCTTCCTTGTTTGAAGATCCGAAAGACCATGACGGTCGGGAAAAAACTCAATTTTGCGGTTTAGAGCTTTGGTAGTGGCGAAACATACTTTGATAAAAGGTTAATTGGAAGGCGAGGTACATGAGTACGAAAGATAGCCGAATATTGGAGCACAAAAAACCAGAACATGTTCCTATCGGGGAAAAGAGAACCATCGGCTATTCTAACATTGTCATTTTTAGACATGAGAGTAGTTAAGAAGTTCTTTAGAGAGCTGTCATGTGTCTATTCGCACCAGAATCAATAATCCATGAATTAAGATGAGTAGTAAAAGCGATTCGACTTCACCAAATTAGATGTTACTAGAGGAAGAGTCAAGTTGCGACAAAAATGACTTGAGATCTTGAGTTCACTAGGAGAGAAAATTCACCGAGGTTGTCTCTTAGATGACTCTCGTCTCGATGAATTTGGTTGAGCTCTCATTGAGTTGACTTGTTTTCCTCCACGACCTAGAGGGTCGACCGTGTAACTTCCGAGAAGTTTCCTTGGTGTGGCGTGGCTTCCCACAATAATCACAATGTAAGTGATCTTTATCATAATTGGTACCCTTTATTTGCTCCGAAAATCACTAGCGTTCAATCCGGACTTCTCGGTGGTATTGTGTAATCACTAGCGATAACCCAGGACTTCTCTTATTGGTGTTGTGTAGAGCATAGCACTCCTTCTTCTTTCTTCCTGGACATAGGAATAGGCTTCCTCAAGAAGAGAAGGAAAGGGGTTTTACCAATACTTGAACCCTTATCCGGTCAAATTCGTGGTTCAACCGGCCAAGAAATCATAGATCCGCTCTTTTCAACAAGTTACCGGAACTTTCCGCATCCACGAGTACAATACGCTTGGAAGTCTTGATAATAATCTAGCTCTTGCCACAAACCATTCAATTCGGAAAAATCTTGAGAAATTGACATCTCACCTTGCTTTGTGCCATGGACTTTTTTATGGATCTCAAAGATCTGAGCATCATTCCCATTAGCGAGAGTAGGTGAGGCTTAGTTGCATTCAGCATTTTTTCGGCATTGTCTAGCAATAGATATTGTCGTAATCACTGGGGTTGCATAGAGTTGATAAGCCATGCCATGACAAGCGAATTCTCCGAGTCATTTGGCTGTAGGTGGGATCGAGGAAGCCGGTTTTTTCTTATCCCCGTTAATGTACCCCCGCAACTTTCTAGCTTTGATAAATAATAAATTGGATCTAGACCAAGCAAGGTAAGTGGCATTACCGTGAGTTTCACGGGGCTAATCTTTAGGTGTGGATTAGTTTCGACATGGTGGCAAGAAAAAGACTAGAACGCAGGGAGAAAACAAAAGGAAAAATCGAGAGATTTTTTTTTTTTTTTTTTACAGCAATGCTCGATAGTGCGGGAGAGAGGAAACTCTATCTCTAAAAAAAAAAGGCACGGACTACGATACCATGAAGACTTTGAGAAGAGAGATTTTATTAATTCTCAAGTGTGTCTATACAACCAATCACGAGAGGTATTTATACACAAAAGCGAAGCCTAACTAGGAAAATACAATTAAGGAAACAAGATAAAATCTCTATAATAATGGAAACTAAATCGGATAACAATCTGTCTAATTATGATTTAGAATGCGATCATATCAAAATCATATCGGATCGATCCAATCTTAATAGAATCAGATTTGTCAACATTTGCCTATGCCTTGAGAATAATGAATGCCTTGTTTGTGACGCCTAGGCTCACGTTTCAACTCATGTATAAGTACTAGAAATAATTACTTTGTCTCAATTTGTTCCGGAGGAAGTCGGGAAATCCTGTCCTGAGTGAGTTGTGTGTCAATGTGTGTGTGAGGTTTTTGGTTGATATTCTGTGCATGTCATTTGATGTCTAAACTTGCCCCGAGTTTGTGCAAAGCGAAATGGAAGTCTTAATCAATCTAGAAAGTGATATAGCCGTTTCTTTGTTGAGTCTTCTAATATAGAATTCTGCAATAACATAGTCCACCAAAAAACAGAGATATGAAAAGTTTTTCTTCCTTCAAATTACAGGAGAAAGAAGTCAAACTGAACACTCTCACCATGTAATTTAATAAAAAAAACAATCAAGCCGATGGAAGGCTGTCCAAAGCAACTTCTTTCAAGGATGGCATTGACTCCTGTTGATGCGGGCAGACATAAGTATTTCCTACTCTTCGGAAAACTTTCCAAGGACCAGGGTAGCACCTAAGTTTTCAAGAGATGGAAAAATTCCATTTCAAAGAAAAAAAGAAAAGCAGCAAAACTCACGTGACAACAAAGCAATCTAACAAATGGTGAATTCAGCATTAGTCCAAAGCTTTAGTAAAGACGTTACCTAAACAGGACTCCTCCATTTCGTCATTTAATTGTGAATATGATATACTGTCTCCATCTTAGGGAAAAGAGTCTTGGAAACTGCAGCCAGCTTTGGGTAGAAGAATGACGGATAATCTTATTCTTGTCAAAGATAGCATGAAATACAGTAACTTAATCTCTTTTCTTATCTGTAATTCTTAAAAGGCAACAAAATTCGTAATACATGTCCATCCTATTTGCGATGCAACAAGTTACTCATTACCACAATATGCAGACAAACATGCAGAACAATAAGAAACTTTTGTTCTTTGATCAGGGTAAAAAAAAAAAAAAAAATATATATATATATATATATTAGATTCAATAGTACAAGTATGAGCGAGCTTATAGTAATAGTTGTAATTGAAATAAGAGTTATCTTAATCACTAGGATAAATATATTTGTTACCAGAAAAAGAAAATGAAATCAGATAGAACTATCAAAATTTGTGGTAAGAAAGGATACAACCAGATCTTATTCGATCAAGCTCTCCGTTAAATATAATCAGTTTCCTGGAAGTGTTTGACTCTTCCACGACAAGCATCTCTATATTGCAGAAGTAAATGTTGTCGTCATAAAATTTCTACGAAATTGATCAGTTGATATACACTAAGGTGCAAGAATTTGATGTCACCGGAGACATTAAAATATGGATAGGTGACTACAAATAGTTCATCTGCTGGCTTGACACAGTCAGCCATGTTGACCTTCCCGGTGAAACCGAAATCCTCGAAAAAAGAAGGCTGTGTCAAATAGTCCAACTTAAAATATGCTCCTAAGGGAGTTGATTGTCTTGCAAATTTCACTTCATTTGCCTCCGGTAAAAACTGAATAATGCAAGTTTGACAGATCACACCTGGAGCCTGTTTGGATGGGCTTATTTTAAGCAGCTTATAAGCTGTTATAAGCTGCAAACAGCTTATAAGCTAAAAAAAAATAAGTTGGGGTAGCTCAATTTATTTTTTTTGGTTTATAAATTGTTTTCAGCTTATAAGCTGCTTTAGATAAGTTAAGTCAAACGGGCCCAATTATATTTTTAAGTTTATTTTGAGCACAAAATGACTTTAAGCTAGCCAGCCAAACACTCAAAAAAAAACTGAAAACAACTTATAAGCCAATCCAAACGGGCTCCTGATAGAGTAAAAGGCTTAATGGGAAAAGAGGTTATCACAAACATTAACAGGGAAGTATGCTGCAAATATATAAAATGGCTACATGCATGAAGACGAGAGATGAACTCTCCAAATAGCTGAATTTTGGTCTATTTTGTATAAAGCGGAAACTAGAAGAATAAATCCCACGCTCTTGTGCAGTACAGTCCAACAGGTAAGGATTACGCAACAGCTTTTCCTTGCTAATTTTGTGATTACTTTTTTACGGATTATTTATTTCCACATATACCGATTTCCAGTTGATTGTTTGGCACAAGGAAAAGTAGAATGTAGAAGTTGTGGAATTCAATCAAGATAGGACATCGACGTTTGTCTCTAAGTGTAGTAAACCAAAGATCAATAGTCAGCAAGAAAGCCTTGTCGAGACACTATGTATAATTTGGAAAAGATAAAGATTGATAAAGGTGCTGAACTATAAAATTCTGGTCTGTGTGGCTTTCTCCGGTATAACCAAGAGATCACAGAACTCACGAATTAGTTGCATACTTCCAGTCATTTCTGTTCCACCCTCACCGTCACCTGCTAAAAATTAACAATAGAGTATATTCACCTGACATGGATGGGAAATCAGCAAGCTAGTGTAGGTTATACCGATCTTCACATGCCCAAACAAGGAGAAAGTATAAAGTAAGGAGGACAATTAGGCATAACCTGGTACAGAACCCAATCCAGCAGTTGGAAATTCAAATTCCTGGTAAAAGAAAGTTGTTGCTCTTTCAGTCCACGGGAAGTATGAATACCGTATTATTTCCTTAAGGTGTTGTCACTTGAAGACATATTGCGAAAATTGACTGACTATCAGCTGTTTGTTGTCCTTCAATGCCAATTCAGCTGCTTCTCTAGCATGTTAATTATGAAAATCCGGAATTATGATTGAAGAACTGCAGGACAGACTCATGCTTGTAAATGCAGCAAAGGTGAATAACTAAGAGAGGTTAGAGCTAACCAAAAATACAGTAGAACGAATTAAGTTTTGATCAAATTCTAACACAGAGAGGGACAAGAGAGTTTGTCAAATGCCATAAGAAACTAAAGACACCTTAGCTTGAAGAGATGAAAGATTCTAAGCCAGGAAACTAATTTCAAGTAACAAGAACATAATAACAAATATATTATAGCTCGTAGATATGTTGGGTATGAGTCTCATTTGAGAAGAACAGTGAATGATAATGAGATTGCATGAGCACAAATAAATCATTATAGTTGGTACAATCATAACAGCACATTGTTTGGTGAGTACTGGCAATTAGTCACAGTCTTCTGAGCTCACTACAAACGCTCTTTTATAAGGGCTTGGGGATAAGATCCCACCCGAGAAATAGTCTTCTTGGGGTGGACACACTTTTTATCACGCCGGGATGGAATTGTTACTTCTGAAGGTGTTCAAAGTGATATAACAGAAACAGCGATGAACATTCGAAAGGCAGCAAGCAGTTTATCTTTTTATCAAGAGAAGAACTCGCAATCACAAGTACAGAATTATATCAGTATATGATCCACTTAAGATTTACTAGAGAATTAGATTCATCCTTAGTAACTTTAACTAGGACTCACATTATACTAACACCTTATTCTCGTCGCCCTATGTTATTTATTTTAACTTAATTTTTTTCATAATTCATCCTCCTATCTTATCTACGTACTAAACGATCCTTCAGTTTAAAAACTCCTATATGTATGTAGGCCTTCTATTAGCTATTAGCTATTAGCAATTAAGTTAACCTTCCTTCACATGTTAAAGAAAATATATATTATTTCTAAAATCTCAAGCACTTCACATTCTGTCAGACTACTTCTGATCAGTTCGATTCCAAAAGCACTGTAGTAACTAACAGAGGTGGAGCCAAGATTTAAAGTTTATGTGTTCAGAACTTGCTACCAAACTCATAGCTCGTCTTTAGTTACTGGGTTAATAATTATGGATTTCCTAATACAAATACAGTGTCTAAGCAAAATTTACTAGGTTCTTCATTGTTGGAGCGGAAAGAATAAAAACACAGTAATTAACGTGGTTCGAATCGATGTGATCCTAATTCACGGAGAACGGCGGGCACTTTTATTATAATCAAAGGAGAAACTAATTTACAAGATGAAATACTTTTAGGTTCTTCTTTCGCCCCCAAAACCTTAGCTAGCATGTTTTCACGCCCCCCAACCCTGGCCGGGGGGTAACACGGGACTCACCCCCCTTTCTTGGCGAA
>NC_081345.1:3438745-3509642 GCF_029784015.1 Lycium ferocissimum | reverse complement strand
GCCTTATATATATACATCACAACAAAGTACACACGTCATATATATACCCCCCCCTGTCAACTGTGCCTTATATATATACATCACAACAAAGGCCACAACGTCACCCCCTATCAACTGTGCCTTATATATATACATCACAACAAAGGCCCCAGCGTCACCCCTTGTCAACTGTGCCTTATATATATACATCACAACTGTCACGACCCGACTAGGGGCCATGACGGGTACCCGGGGCTAACCACCGAGCACCAATTTTACTACTACTCATCATACTCATCCTGTGCTCATCCATTAATCTCATGCTTATAATCATAGAGAAAATAATTTTCATTTTGAAACATATTTACCTTTATATACATAAGCCTTTCGGCTTTCAAAATAATACATATACAATGAGGAAATCATGAGACCATACTACCCACACATACGTATCTACGAGCCTCTACTACAAAAGACTAGACATATGGACGGGACAGGATCCCGTCGTGCCCAAAACATATACATACACAAAACAATAATCAATGGCAACTCTGGAACAATGGAGTGCTCTCACAGCCTGCTAATAGCTCCTATGAATCTGGATCACCTCCCTGTCTACCTGTGGGCATGAACACAGCGTCCAAAGAAAAGGATATTTGTACGAACATTGTACTGAGTATGTAAGGCATAAACAATAACAATACATCTGTGAAATAAGGAAATATCAGGTAAAGAACAACCTGTAACTGACTGTCAATTTTGATAGAAATAAAGCATGCTAACTCACTTCATAAACATCATCATATCATGTATGCATATCTATATAAGCTGCCCGACCATATAGGTACGGTGTGACCATTATTAGCTCGCGTCCAGGCCTCCCGCGTCCGGGGTAACCATCTCATGCCGCACACTAGTGGTGTCTGCTCATGCCATCTAGACATGGTGTATACGCTGCCTGCCTTAACGGTGTCTGCCCGGCCATATAGGTGTTGTGTAATGTCATCATCATGTACTCATCATAATGCATGCATAAGAACTTAAGGACAACTATACTTTATCGGGGTGACATAAGGTCGTGAGCCCCCGATTTCATTATGGAGCATTCACAAGCATTCTGCCTCACCTTGAAGGAATTAGCACATAAGGTGAGTGTATACAATAAACAACATCAATGGTTCATAGTTAGGATCATTAGACTTAACACATCATCATCACTATCATGCTCATAACATATCTCATTTGTGTATCTCATATTAAGCACTTTATATTCATAGACTCATAATTTCCGAAATGTAAGAAAGTCATGGGAAAAGTGGAGAATTCATGCCATGGGAGTCATGCCTTAGAAGGAAGGGACTAGCCTTACATACCTTTTCGTTTAACTATTCTATCGCTTGATCGTTCTCCTTCAATGCTCACGTTTCTACCTTCAAGAGAGTTCGTATCAACATTAGATAATCGATAGCTTAGCATACTTGACTAAAGCTAAAGAAAATTGGACAGCATTTCCTTTGTTTATACGACTTTCCCCATATCATATATCAACTCCCAAACGTCTATAATAACATTCACAACATCATAAGCAACAATCTTCATACACCTATATTATCCACATTTCCCAAATTTCACTTCAATTCATCCATAACCATGGTCATAGTACCCTATTGCATTTACTCACAATATAATGTCTATCCCATGTTCTTAATATCATTTATAACATATTTATGATTACAAAATATCAAGAATCATGACTCATTCCAAACTACTATTCAAAATCTCATTATTCTCATCTTTGTAACCCATTTTCCATCTCCTTTCATAATCTAAGTCTTCCAACCCTTCAATACTCTAAACAATATGGAATTATCAAAAAACTTACCTTAGATACTGTGGGAATGAGCTTTGAGTGAAAATACTTCACTTGAGCCAAAACCCTAGTTTATTTCCAATGGGATTTCTTGCCTTAGATGAACCCTAATGAGTTTCTTACACTTGATTCTCTTGCTTTGATGAATTTGATCATGGGTTTCTCTTCAGTTCTTGTGGAAGAAGTGTGGAGAGCTTTCTAGAGAGTTCTTGAAGTCTGGAGTGAAAAATGAAATGAATTGAATGAAGTTGGGTCCCTTATATCAATTTAAAAATCTGTCCCGACTCAGTTCTACGGACCAACATACGGTCCGTATCTTTTATATAGACCGTATGTCTGACCGTATCTTTGGTCCAGTGAAGGTTGTCATTCTGGGCAGAATATACGGCCTAACATACAGCTAGTATATTTTATACGGCCAGTATGTTGGACCGTATAATGCCCAGCTTTTCTGAACTCGTTCTCGTCGACTCGTTTGGTCTCCAATCCTTATGGAACCTTCTTGACACTTGTTTAACACCTCATTAACAACATGAGGGATGTTATAACTCTTCTCCAAGACATCATTAAGTCATCATTAACTTGTTACTCGTAAATCTTTCCCGGTACATAACGTATACCTTGCCTTTCTTGACAAACTTTCTTCTCTTACCTCGAATGTCTTTGAAATCTCAATTAGGATCGTCAAATGCTATTTCTTACTTATTGTAACATCATATACTTTGTGCCCTTCGTTAGTCTATTCACTGTGCATCAACGGAAAATTTTTGAGGTGTAACATCCTTCCCCCCTTTTAGAACATTCGTCCAGGAATGTTGAGTTCTCGGGAATTCTACGAAAATTTCGCCAGAGTTTTCCCTGTAAATGGCACTACCATCCTGTCACAACAGCCCATAATTACAATGCCTCACAGGGCCACAACATAATAGCAATAAAGTTTGGCCACACACGACCCATATGCATAAAAAGAGAACATACATACCTCATAATCTTGATGTTTCATCTTGGATCTCTTCCGGGGGATGAAATAGGCGCGGGTACTTGGACTTCATATTTTCTTCTGCTTCCCAAGTCATTTTTTCTCAGTTGTTATTTCTTCATAAGACCTTAACTGAAGCCACTTCTTTATTTCTAAGTCTACGTACTTGCCTATCTAGTATGGCAACGGGTATTTCTTCATAAACTAACTTTTCTGTCACTTGAGCATCATCTACTGGGACGATCCTAGTAGGATCTCCAACACACTTACGGAGCATTGAGACATGGAAAATCGGATGGACTGATTCCAGTTCTGAGGGTAAGTCCAATTCATAAGCTACTTGACCCACCTTGCGGACGATCTTATAAGGTCCTATATATCGAGGACTCAACTTCCCTTTCTTACCAAATCTCATCACTCCTTTCATTGGCAATACCTTTAAGAATACCCAATAACCAAACTGAAATTCTAAGTCTCGCCGACAGTTGTTCGCATATGATTTCTGGTGACTTTGGGCTGTCAACAACCGATCTCGGATAACCTTGACCTTTTCCACTGCTTGTTGAATCAACTCAAGGCCTATTAGTTGTACTTCTCCTACGTCAAACCACCTAATTGGGGATCTACACTTCCTTCCATATAAAGCTTCATAGGGAGCCATCTGGATACTGGAATGATAACTGTTGTTGTATGCAAACTTAATAAGGGGTAAGTAGTCATCCCAACTACCACCGAAATCTAGAACACATGCTCTTAGCACATCCTTCAAGGTCTGAATGGTGCGTTCGGTTTGCCCATTAGTTCGTGGATGAAATTTCGTGCTAAGCCTCACCTGAGTACCCAATCCTTCGTGAAAAGACTTCTAAAACTTAGCTGTAAATGGTGTTCCTCTATCTGTGATAATAGACATCGGAATACCATAGAGTCGCACTGTTTCCTTAAGATATAATCTTGCATAATCTTCTGCCGAGTATATAGTTCTGACCGGAAGAAAATAGGCCGATTTCGTGAGTCTGTCCACGATGACCCATATGGAGTCATATTTACTTCGGGAACGTGGTAACCCCACAATAAAATCCATGTTGATCACTTCCCATTTCCAGGTTGGGATTTCCATTGCTTGCAATAATCTCTCTGGCTTTTGATGCTCGATCTTCACTTGCTGACAATTTGGACATTGAGCTACAAATTCTGCTATGTCCTTCTTCATTCCATCCCACCAATACAGTAACTTGACATCATGATAAATCTTTGTTTCACCTGGGTGAATAGACTACCGAGAATGATGGGCTTCTTCTAGAATTCGACGACATAATTCGGCAACATTCGAAATACATAGCCTGCCTCGGTATCTAAGAATTCCATCAATAGAAGTTTCAAATGGAGACTTCTCTTTCTCATGAAATGTGTCTCGATAGTGGCTCAACTGAGGATCTTCATATTGATGTTCTTTCACCTCCATGTCCAAGGATGAAATAGTTGGATTATTGATATCAATTCCTACACTGCCTGAATCAATTAGACGAACCCCAAGGCTAGCTAGCTGGTGGAGCTCACGAATTAATTCCTTCTTCTTCGGAGGAGCTTCATATAGGCTACCCATTGATCTACGACTAAGTGCATCAGCTACTACATTTTCCTTTCCGAGGTGGTATAAAATACTCACATCATAATCTTTCAGTAGCTCTAACCACCGCCTCTGTCGTAGTTTTAACTCCTTCTGCTTGAAAATATAATGAAGACTTTTGTGATCTGTATAGATATCAACGTGAACACCATACAAGTAATGTCTCCACATCTTTAGTGCATAAATAACTGCAGCCAATTCAAGGTCATGAGTTAGGTAGTTTTTTTCATGTTTCTGCTGCTGTCTCGAAGCATAAGCAATGACTTTACCATGCTGCATCAATACACATCCTAACCCAATGCCAGAAGCATCACAATACACAACATAACCATCCGGCCCTTCTGGGATTGTCAAGACTGGAGCTGAGGTTAACCTATCTTTCAATTCCTGAAAACTGTGTTCACAAGCATCATTCCACTGAAATTTAGCTGACTTCTGCGTTAGCTTCATCAACGGGGCTGAAATAGAGGAAAACCCTTCCACGAATCTCCTATAGTAACCTGGCAATCCCAGAAAACTACGGACTTCTGTAGGCATTGTAGGCCTTGGCCAAGTCTTCACAGCCTCAATTTTCTGAGTATCCACTTGGATGCCATCATCTGAAATAACTTGACCCAAAAATGTCATAGAATTCAGCCAAAACTCGCACTTTGAAAATTTTGCATACAATTCTCGAGTTGGGAGAATTCCAAGAACAATACGTAAATGGTCTGCATGCTCTGACTCTGTCCGAGAATATACCAGAATATTATCAATGAACACTATCACGAATAGATCCAAGAGAGGTCTAAATACGTTATTCATCAGATTCATAAACACTGCCGGAGCATTAGTTAACCCAAATGACATCACCCGGAATTCATAATGGTCATATCTCGTTCTGAAAGCTGTTTTGGGAATATCTTCTTCTTTAACTCTCACTTGATGATAACCTGACCTTAGGTTTATTTTGGAAACCACTTGGCACCCTGTAATTGATCAAACAAATCATCAATTCTCGGAAGAGGATATTTATTCTTTATCGTCACCTTATTCAACTGCCTGTAATCAATACACATCCGTAAAGAACCATCTTTCTTTCGCACAAATAGGACTGGTGCTCCCCAAGGTGATGAACTAGGCCTAATGAATCCTTTTTCAAGCAAATCTTTCAATTGCGCCTTTAGCTCTTTCAATTCTGCACGAGCCATTCGGTAAGGAGGCATAGAAATAGGCTTGGTGTCCGGCAACACATTAATGGCGAAATCAATCTCTTTTTTCGAAGGAAGACCTGGAAGTTCATCTGGAAATACATCTGGAAACTCATTCACTACCGGAACGGATTGAAAAGTTGACGACTTTGCTTCGGTGTCATGAACTCGTACTAGATGATAAATATAGCCTTTAGCTGTCATCTTCCTTGCCTTAAGGTAGGAAATAAACCTACCTCTTAGGGATGCTGTATTACCTTTTCATTCAAGCACGGGCTCTCCTGGAAATTGAAATCGAACTACTTTCATTCGGCAATCGACATTAGCATAACATGAGGCCAACCAATACATACCCATAATCACATCGAAATCTAGCATTTCCAGCTCAACTAAATCAACTTTAGTTTGGCGATCACATATCACAATTACACAATTTTTGTACACTTGTCTAGCTATCGTGGGATCACCAACCGGAGTAGATACCTCAAAAGGTCTAATTGGCTCGGGTTTCACCCCAATACGACCAGCGATATAAGGAGCAATGTAAGATAGCGTAGAACCCGGATCTATCAATGCATATACGTCATGAGAAAATACGGACAATATACCTGTAACCACATCCAGGGAAGACTCAAGATCCTGTCGTCCGGCTAAAGCATAGATGCGGGGCAGGACACTACCTGAACTGGATGATCCCCCTCTGCCTCTACATCGGCCTGCTGGAATCTGGGGAGTCTGCCCTAACGGGCGCACAGTCCGGAATGTAATCTACCGCACTGGCTACATCGCGGTACTGGGGGTCTCCTTTGGCTTTTCTTAACCCCAAACTGGGAACCTGAAGCTCTCGAGATTTGGCCCTGCCCTGAATGAATGGAGCGGTCAAACCTCCTGCCTGCAAATCGTGGAGGTGCACTAGTTGCCGACTGGCCTGAGTGTCTAGGATATGACTGTCTTGATCCCTCTCTATAATCGCTACCAGCACCCATAGATCTGGCCCTCTTATTCTGCCCTCTATCAATATCATGTTCACCCCTTTGTGGATGTTATTGCTCTTCAAAGTTCTGGTCATGTGCCTGAATGCGGGAAATATCTATCCCATCTTGCAATGAAGCTGTTAAACAGTCTTTGAATAAATGTGACCCTAGGCCACTCACAAATCTGTGCACTCTATCTCCCATGTCGGCCACCATAGTCGGAGCATATCTAGCCAATGAATTAAACTGGAGGCTATACTCCCGGGCACTCATATTTTCTTGCTTCAAATTTAAAAATCTATCCACTCTAGCTCGACGGACCTTGGGGGGCAAGTAGTGGCGGATGAAGGCATCTACAAATTCTTGCCAAATCGGAGGAGGTGCATTCTCTTTTCTTGATGATATCCAATTATTATACCAAAGTACCGCCACACCTCGGAGTCTATAAGATGCCAACTCCACAGATTCAGTCTCGGAGGCATGAATAATCTTCAATGTTCTCAATATTTCATCAATGAAACCTTGCGGGTCTTCATTCGGCTTTGACCCAAAAAACTCCGGAGGATTCAAACTCATGAAGTCGCGGGCTCTAGTACTAACAGCCCTGTCACTCGGACCCGAACTCTGCCGCTGTGACTGGGCGGTAACTAACTGTGTCAATAAATGAATAGCTTCAGTCATTTGTTGACCCGGAGCAGCCGGTGTACGAACTGTAGGCATAGGAGCTGGAGCTGAAGCCCCCTGTTGTTCCTCTAAAATAGGCGGAGTGGGAGTGGCATTAGATGAGGCCTCATTATGTGATTCACCCTCTTCTATATTTGTTGGCGGCTCCCTTTCTACCCGCCTTTCTATCATAGTCTTGCCCTTCTGGGCAGTTGTACCTTTCCTCTTTGGCGCATCTCTAAAATCATAACATACAATTAGGGAGGAGAAAATCTTATAACACGGCTCTATCACACAATTTCATAAGAAGAAGAAGAACAGTCATTTTTCCTAAATGCCCTGTAGCCTCCTGTTTATAAGTGTGGCGCGCAACACACCATAAACAAGACTCTACTAGACACGGCTCGTAGACACTTCCTAGGATTGAACTACTCTGATACCACTTTTGTCATGACCCGACTAGGGGCCATGACGGGTACCCTGGGCTAACCACCGAGCACCACTTTTACTACTACTGCAACCATATATGCCCTTGAAAGTAACTCCAAAATCCACACTTGGGGCGACCTACACTTACGAATTTTAATGTATAGAACTACGAGGTGTAACAGGTTTGCTCTTTTCCTATTTCCTATTCAAAACTACCGTGGACAATTTATGCTTGCTACGGTTAACTTCATAACATGCTACCTTGTGGGGTCTTAAATCTGAGCCATCATCCTTATACTATAGCTCCATGGTCCAAGAGTCCAAATAACCTTATTCTATAGGGTATGTAACCTATGTGTAATACCATATCGAAACTTGTATTTCAAATGGTACTACCACCTGATAAACACACCATGCACTATTTGGCAAGTGTTGGGTCTCGAATTTCTTTCTGGCTGCTTACGCATTCGATACGTTGAGAATTCGATAGAAAAAGAATGTTACTTACTGCTCTAAGCTTCATGGCAAGAGTTAGAATAATTTATGATGACTCCATCTGAAAGCAACACATCAATAATGATTAGATTTGCATCTTCCTCATCCATTGAGACGAGGCGTGTTCGGTAGAACGGGAAACAACACACGAGTCCGAGTGATTTCTGAGAACATAGCTCTATTGCACGATCTAGAATTAAAAGAAGTGAGACAATCTTAAATGTCTTGGTGGTCAACTGTTTATATGAGTGGGCGCTGCACACATATAAAAGTGACCCCACTGGGCACAGTTTCATAGACTCCCTAAGACACATGAACCTAGTGCTCTGATACCATGCTTTGTCATGCCCCGAACCATGGCCTGGGCGTGACACGGCACTCGGTGCCTGACTGTCTATGACCGAGCGAACCCATGGCTGCTGAGTCTAAAAGTTGTAAAATGAAAGCATGCAAGATATAAAATGAACTAAGAGAATATTCTAACTCCAATATAATAGAGGATGCGGAAATAAATGTTGTGAGGCAAAACCAACATAACTGACTAATGATTGTGTCTATGAAACCTTTATGATGAAAATACTGTAAGAATAACTAGGTCAGGACAAGACCCTGACATGCCTCAAATACTAATGAACTAACTAATACTCGAAAGCTAGAAATAGATGGGAAGCCCTGAATGAGAGGGGCTCACCAACTAGCTGATGTACTCAAAGTGCTGGAAGCTAAGCGGCTGTTGTATCCTCCTGAAAGTCAGACTCTGCACCATGAAGTGCAGGCCCATGCATAAGGACGTTAGTACATTTGAATTGTACAAGTATGATAAGCAACTGAAGCAATGATAGGGGATATATGAACAATAAAGCATAATGAATCTGAATACTCATATCATGAACTGATCTGTATAGAAACCTCCTGTGCAAATATCATGTAACTATGGCCTCAGGCCCAATAAATAATGAGATCTCAAAGCTATGGCCTCAGGCCCAAAAATAATTACATATGCATATGAATCATAACTATGGCCTTAGGCCCAATCAAACATGAAGCAACAGGTGTAAAACTGACTACTGGCTTTGTAACCTGACTGATGACTTAGACTGCATTCTAAGACTCGTAGATTGAATTACAAGTCTTTTAGATTAAGCTAGGGTCCATAGCATGCATAACAAGTATGAACATAATCAGAAAACTGAGCTCTAACCTTAGGTTATGAAAATCAAGAACTAGGGCAAAATCATGAACTGGCTGGATTTCTGAGAATTATGATAATTAATGTATGAGGATAATTAAACAATGTTCCTCATGTAGATAGTATTCTTAACATACCTAGAATTGCTCCCAACTTGAATAAAAGACTTGAACTTTGAAGAAGATTTCTAAAATCTTGAATCTTGAACCTTGAGATGAGTTTTCTTGAAAACCCTAGGTTAGGAATGATGATTTCTTGTTCAGATTACAAGGATATATATTAGAATTGACTTGGAATGATTAGAATAGGCTTACCTTGGTGTTCTTGATGATGGGAGAGGGTAGGAGGTCGTTCTAGGGCTTGAAGGAATTAAAAATAACGATTTAAACTGATATGGACTAATATATAATATTCTGGAAAATTAAATTTTACGCCCAGTAAAATACTGGCCGTATTTTGAAATACGGTCCGTATTCTGTGTGGACTGCACTGCGGCTCTTCAGTAAAATGGTCATAACTCTTTGCAAAGATGCCCGTTTGACCCCATAATATACCATTGGAAAGGTATTTCAAAGCTCTACAACTTTCATCAAGGAAGTTTTCCAAAATTCCAAATACATTTTGAAATATGGGCCATATCTAAAAATACAGTCCGTATTTAACAATGTAACCTCCAAATGCCAAATTTAAGAATACTCAGAAATCTTTGGTACTAGTTTACGACTTGAAATACGGGCCGTATACTGAAATACGGTCACTGTTCATGGGGTAAACCCCATCTTACAACTGAAGAGGAAATTTCAAATTCCCACATTCTTTATCTGGTTTTCTAAGTCTAGGATCATGGTCAAAGCTTAGGTTAAAGGTACGGGGTGTTACACGGAGACTCAGAACCAAAGACGTAGCCTCAGTTAAAGTTTTATGAAGAAACAATAACAGAGAGGAAATGACTAGGGAAGTAGAGAAAGATATGAAGTCCAGGTACCCATATTTGTTTCCACTCCCAGAAGAAGTTCAGATAGAGACATCATTGTTTTTAGGTGCGTAATGCTTTCCTTTTATAGTTCCTTGGTCGTGTGGGGCCATTATTGTCGTTGTTGTTGTAGCCCTGTGCGGAACTCTGTATATTTTGGGTTGTTGTGACAGGATGGTAGTGGTACAATTATAGGGAAAACTCTGGCAAAATTTTCATAGAATTCCTAAGAGTTTAACATTCGAGGATGAATGTTTCTAAGGGGGGAGGAAAGTTACACCTCGTAGTTTTGTACATTGAGATTCGATAGGTGTTAGTTGTTCAACTATAGACACTGGAGTTATTTTCTAGGATATATGGGATTATATGCGCCTATCTTATGGTTATAAAGGCTTAAGTTCAAGTAATAGATCATGGAAGGATTGGAGAACAAGTGAATTAAGGAAATTAAGTTTGTTAGAACTTTGAAGAAAGGATGGGCAAGGTTTCATATGATAATTTTGGTCTAAATTGAGAAAGGAATATCTCCTAGTATATCAGGAGTTTTAGAGTGAAACAAAAGCCCAAATTGAAGTTCAGGAGGTCTAGTTTCCAACGCAACAAACCGCGCATCGATCTGACATCGAAATCAAACGTTATGAGTATTTCAAGATAGACTGCCAGAGCAAGGATTCACCCTGCATGAACGCGACTGGGAGTGGTGCGAACGTGCAGAGGAAAGACTGAGCAACTCTGCGCGAATGCCCCACAAGGTTGTGCAAACGCGCAGAGCAAATATGGAGCCGGTGCCAACCGACTCTAAAACAAGATAAAAAGGGGATTTACCCCTCATTTTCACTCATCCACCCTCCAAACATATCCCAAACCCTCTGGAATATTCTCTCAACTTCCACCCATAAAATTTTAGCATAAATCCAGTGAAATCTTTGGATTTAGGTTCGGATAGCATATAGTTGTGATTATAGTATTGTATTGCGGTGGATCTTGGCTTGGATTCAAAGTGAACATTAATGATATTGCAGTTTTAGTGAGAACAAGGTATGAATCTCTCCTTATTTATATTGATTTAGGTTTACTTACGAAGATAGAGCTATTAAATGGTCGTATAATGAATTAGTTGGTTGAGAAATCGAATAAACATTGTGTGTGATGTTTTATGGAGTATTTTAGTGTTGATGATTATGTTTTTTATGTTAGTATTATTGTTGTTGTTGGTTGTTGGTATTGTGATTTTGGGCTAGGAATATAAACAGGGGAGATGATGCCCGAATTTCGGCAGATTCTAAAAAGATTTAATTTGAAGGCTTACGAGAAGCATATGACGATAAGCCTAACAATAGTAAGAATTCTCTTGAATGTGGATTTACGAGCTTGGGAGGATAAGCGTTAAGTAGTTAAGGAGAACAAAAGGTATGTTAAGGCTAATCCCTTTCTTTCTAAAGGCATGATTCTCTTCTCATGATTCCATACATGACTTCCATAATATCCTTATTTCCAAAAAGCTAGAAATTCATGATTCTCAAAGTTCTTATGATACTAAAGATGGATATTTTCTATGATGATAATGATGATGATGATGATGATTCCATTGCCGGAGATTCCAAAGCTTATGTTTTGATGCTATTAGCACCCAAACATATCTATCAAACATTATCTCAAAACATAACGAACGTGACCATATATAATAAGATATGATATATGCGACGAAGCCGACAAGGCTATATTTCAAATTTAGATAATTTCCAGAAAAATTTCGGCAGAGTTTCCTTTGTTTTATGGACTAACCAAAATATCCCTGCACACAGAAAATACCAACAAAGGCCACACAGGGCCAACAAAATACCATATACATATGCGGTCCGGCCGCCGCGGCGAATGGAATCGCCCAACACATCAAATACAAACACAATCATACGAAAGTAGGCACAACCCACAAAATATGTCCACAGACCTCTAGACGGACGGACGAATCATATGACGGGACGGGGCCCCGCCGTACCCAAAATAGTCCAAATATACATAAGAATATACATAACAAGGATATATACCAAAATGTACGCTCCGGACCAAAGGAGCAATCCAAGATAGCGAGAAAGTGTGGCCTACGGTGGAGGATCACCAACGTCCGTACTGCGGGCATGAAACGCGCCCCCGAAGAAAGGGGGTCAGTACGAAAGAGGTACTGAGTATGTAAAGCATCGAGTGCAGAAGTCCAAATCACAGGCAAATAAGGATACGGAGAGAAATATATCGAATCAGTATAACAAAAGCTGTATTATGACATATATACATTATGCAAATCAAAATCATGCACAACGCTCAGGAATGTGGTCACCACTCCGACGCTGGCGCCACAACACAGAGATACTCCAGAAGGTTTCAAATCCCGTACAAACCCCAAACATATCGTATCACACGTAACATATCGCGACATACCGCGTCAACAAAACAAATCATATCATCTGCCATATCACAAAGATAACTCCGTATACGGTAACCGGCCCTATGGCGAGGTCTCGAAACCGAAACACAACATACTTCCGAATTTAGCATACAGCGCACGATCACAAAACCGGCCCGGAACCGGTGAACGAAGTCATAATAAGGCACGAGCGGAGTCGTGAGCAAACAATGCAATTTGTATGTCAAAATAGCCTTTCAAAACTTGATTACTTCATAAGTTAGTTCATTAACCAAAATAGTCAAATAATTAATTAGTACGGAAGTTTATTCCACAAAATATTTCCAAGGTGGTACGTATGGTTCCAAAACATAGCATAGTATTTCATAAGGTTCAAAACATTATTTCATAAGGAACAATTTCAAAATCGAAGATTCTTTATCGAAATTTATCCAAAAAGAGATCTGGTAGGACAAATAAGGCACCTCGGGGTCGGCGGGCCCACCTCGGGTCAAGTCGAGGTGGCAATCATAATTTATGAACGTTTAGAGTCTATAAGATCATACATAAGGATTTCAAAGTCAACTGATCATCTTTACATAGGTTTCGGACGTTTGATAGCTTTCTAGTCAAAATGGAGTCATTAGGCTTCAATTGAATTGAATGAATAGTAGCCATTTTATAATTCGGCTTTCGAGGAGCAGAATTGCTCCCGGGGTTCCGATATCAACCTAGCATACTAAGACATGCCAAAGAAGGGAGTGGGGAGCTTTACATACCTTAGATACGTCTTACGCTCGCCCGAAACTCAAGTCCCGTTTCGCTCAGAATCTGCAAATGGTCAAAGTTGCCAATTAGGAATCTTAAGGCTTAAGAGTTCACTTAACTTTGTTTTTGTCTACCGGAATTTCGGCGCACTTCCCCTATATATATAACATCCCCGAGGCTTAACTCGGCTCACACATCATCAACAACAACAACCCAACAACATCAATAATCATTATAAATTACATTATGACACAAATGGTCTGTTTTTTCTACACAATTCAACAATTTTCATCCAACTTCACATTAGCCAACTAATATCAACATTTTCCATATTCATTAACTAATTCAATATTATTCCAACATATTCCAATAACGTACCCAACGATATTCACAAATTCAAGCATTCCGCCAATTTCCATATTCTATCCAACTCTTCCATAACCACAACAAAGCTTCCAAATCACATTGTCTTTCTTCCAAACTCATCAACAACAATCATAATTCACATTTGGAACCTTACTCTCATCATTATATAAAATCATGCAAAATTCTCATAAATTCCCATAATTACATACAAGCGATCCCAACGCCAATTCAAGTCATTAAACCTTTATTTACATTACTAAGATCACAACAACACAAATAACAAACTAATTGAACTTGAATTCATTTCATTCCTATATCCACATGGCACACGGCCAAACACACCACACACACACACCCACGGCTTTGCACACACATCAAGACTACGGGATTCTCATCTATTCTCCTTTCTTATCATATTCATAACAATTCCATAACATTAGAATAGCAAAATTCATACCTTTACTTGAATTTCCGACTTGCCGCAAACGTGCACCTTACTCCAAACTAATTGTATCACGCGGAAGGGCGTCTTGAGTAGTCTACAAATATGGAAGGAGCAAGATTTTTGGAATCAACACAAAGCTAGGAGAATTTTTTTTTTTTTTTTTTTTTAATGGAGTTCGGCCGAGAGGGAGTATTAAAGCTCCAAAGGGAGTTGTGATTTGTTTCTTGAAAATTCCAAAGGAGTTCATTGATATATATCCACTTAAAGGTCATGTGCATAACACATGACTTTTTAAAAGTGGGCTTGGACCAAGCCTAGGGGCCGGCCACCCCCACCTCTTTGGGCCTCAAATTTTTGTTCAATTTTTTCTTGGCCCAATTCATTCAAACTTTCGTTTTGTAATTTCCGAAACTAATTTCCAAAATTCCAAATTTACCCCCGGCCTTCTCCGGTGTCTTACACAATAATTTCACAAACAACATAGTCATATCAACAAAGATCAAAATATTGCCTTATAACACACAAGTCACAATTATTTCAAAATTTTCCAAATAGGCGAAAACACGGGATATAACATTCTCCCCCCCTTTAGGAACATTCGTCCTCGAATGTTAGACATAAAGCCTTATAAGTATAACGGGGGAGTTCACATTTATAATTAGCATTCATAAATCGTTTTTCTCAATCAATGAAACAAACTTAGGAATTCAGATTACCTGTAGGTGCAAGGAATAGGTGAGGATATTTTCTCTTCATGGCGTCCTCGGCTTCCCAAGTTATTTCTTCGCGGTTATTATTCCGCCACGGGACTTTAACGAAGGCACATCTTTAGTGCGCGATCTCTTCTCCCCGGCGATCCGAATAGCTACCGGTGCTCTTCATAAGATAAGTCCTCTCCGTCACCCGAATATCTTCTGCCGGAAATACTCTGGAAGGGTCACCAATACATTTACGGAGCATCGATACGTGAAATACCGGATGTACTGCTTCCAGATCAGATGGTAAATCCAGCTCATATGCGACCTGACCTATCTTCCGAATAATCTGATACGGCCCGATATATCGTGGACTGAGCTTACCCTTTCTGCCGAATCTCATTACACCTTTCATAGGTGATACTTTTAGGAATACCCAGTCGCCAGTCTCAAACTCTAGCGGTCGACGTCGTTTATCCGCATAAGATTTCTGTCGACTCTGGGCCGCTAGTAGCCGCTCTCGAATCAGCTTGACCTTATCAACTGCCTGTTGGACAATATCTGGACCGATTAATTTAGTTTCACCTACCTCGAACCAACCAATCGGAGATCTGCACTTTCTACCATATAAGGCTTCATACGGTGCCATCTGGATACTGGAATGATAGCTATTATTATAAGCAAATTCAATAAGTGGCAAGTGATCATCCCAGCTGCCCCTGAAATCAATAACACAGGCCCGCAGCATATCTTCTAGCGTCTGAATGGTGCGCTCGGCCTGTCCATCGGACTGAGGGTGGAATGCGGTACTAAGACTCACCTGAGTCCCCAATGCCTCCTGGAACGATCTCCAGAAGTTAGCTGTGAATTGTGCACCTCGGTCGGTAATAATAGATACGGGAACTCCGTGAAGCCTTACTATTTCTTTGATATATAATCTAGCATAATCCTCAGCCGAATAAGTAGTCCTGACGGGCAGAAAATGAGCCGATTTCGTCAACTCCGTCAACAATTACCCAAATAGAATCATATCTGCGTGGGGTGCGCGGTAACCCTGTGACGAAATCCATATTAATCATCTCCCATTTCAGTGGAATCTGCATCTCCTGTAATAACCCGCCGGGCTTTTGATGCTCAATTTTAACTTGCTGGCAATTTGGGCACTGGCCGACGAATTCTGCAATATCTCTTTTCATGCCGTCCCACCAATACAAACATTTAAGATCATGATACATTTTTGTGGAACCAGGATGAACAGAATACCGAGCATTATGTGCTTCACCCAAAATCTGCCGTCGCAGTCCTGCCACATCCGGTACACACACTCTGCCTTCACATAATAGTACCCCGTCCGGAGAGATTTCAAATTGGGTCTTTTCTTTATTAAGGGCCGCATCTCTATACTGAACCAGAATAGGATCTTCGAACTGGCGTTGTTTTACTTCCTCCATAATGGATGATTTAGCAATTTCTCGAACAGAAACCCCAGCATTACCAGAATCTGCCAAACGGACTCCAAGGCTGGCTAACTGATAAATCTCACGGACCAATTCTTTCTTGTCAGGCTGCACATCAATCAAACTGCCCATGGATTTTCGGCTAAGTGCATCAGCTACGACGTTGGCTTTACCCGGATGATACAGAATATCAACATCATAGTCTTTCAACAATTCGAGCCATCTCCGTTGTCGCAGATTCAGCTCCTTTTGCTTAAAAATATATTGGAGGCTTTTATGATCAGTGTAAATGTCAACATGAACCCCATATAAATAATGCCGCCATATTTTTAAGGCATGAATTACCGCGGCTAATTCCAGATCATGAGTGGGATAATTCCTCTCGTGCGGTCGGAGTTGCCGGGAAGCATAGGCTATAACTCGACCGTGCTGCATCAGGACACAACCTATCCCAGTACCAGAAGCATCGCAATAGACAACATACCCGTCTGGTCCTTCCGGAAGAGCTAAGACTGGAGCTGTGATTAATTTCTCCTTCAGCGTCTGAAAGCTGCGCTCACAGGCATCGGTCCACTGGAATTTTGCTGCTTTCTGAGTCAGCTTCGTCAGTGGTGCCGCAATAGAAGCAAAATTCTCCACAAATCTTCTATAATATCCGGCTAGCCCCAGAAAACTGCGTACCTCTGTCGGTGTGGTAGGCCTGGGCCAATTCTGTACGGCTTCAATCTTCTGCGTATCGACCCGAATACCATCTGCTCCGACAACATGCCCCAAGAATGCCACAGAAGTTAACCAGAATTCACATTTTGAAAATTTGGCATATAATTTCTGCTGCCGAAGTGTGCCAAGAACTGTTCTTAAATGATCTGAATGCTCCTCTGCAGACCGGGAATAGACCAGAATATCATCTATAAACACGATCACGAACATATCAAGAAATGGCCGGAATATCCGATTCATTAAATCCATGAATACCGCGGGAGCATTAGTCAATCCGAAAGACATTACTCTGAATTCATAGTGCCCGTACCGGGTCCTGAAGGCAGTCTTTGGAATATCAGATTCTCGCACCCGTACCTGATGATAACCAGAGCGCAGATCTATCTTCGAAAAGTGTTTGGCACCACACGCAACTGATCAAATAAATCGTCAATCCGGGGGAGGGGATATTTATTCTTAATAGTCACCTTATTCAGCTGCCGGTAGTCGATACACATTCGCAACGAACCATCTTTCTTTCTTACAAATAATACCGGCGCTCCCCAGGGCGATGTACTGGGTCTGATAAAGCCTTTATCCAATAGATCTTTTAGCTGCTCCTTTAATTCTTTCAATTCTGCCGGGGCCATTCTATACGGGGGAATAGATATGGGCTGTGTATCTGGCAACAGATCTATAGTGAAATCTATTTCCCGTTCAGGGGGAAGACCTGGAAGATCGTCTGGAAATACATCGGGAAATTCATTCACAACCGGAACGGACTGAAGAGTGGGAGCTTCTGCTTTAGTGTCGTGCACGCGAACCAAATGATAAATATATCCTTTCTGGATCATCTTTCTGGCCTTAAGATACGAAATAAATTTACCCTTTGGCGACGCTGTATTGCCTGCCCATTCTATGACTGGTTCCCCTGGAAACTGGAAACGAACTACCTTTTTCTGGCAGTCCACATTAGCATAACAGGAAGCTAACCAGTCCATGCCCATGATAACATCAAATTCAGTCATGTCTAATTCTACCAGATCAGCTTTAGTACAACGATCACATATAACCACAGAACAATTTTTATACACCTGCCTGGCTATAATAAAATCACCCACTGGTGTAGCTACTTCAAATGGCTCGATAGGCTCAGGAATTATTCCAATTTCATTAGCAACGAGCGGAGAGATATATGATAACGTAGAACCAGGATCAATTAGGGCATACACAGACCGAGAGAAAATCAATAATGTACCTGTGACAACATTGCCAGGATCAATTAAAGCATACACAGATCAAAGAAAAATCAACAATATACCTGTAACAACATTTGGCGAAGCCTCCTGGTCCTGACGGGTAGCCAATGCATATATGCGGTTCGATGGACCGCTGGAATCTGAAACCCCGCCACGGCCTCGACCGCGGCCCGCCGGTGGCGGCGCACCTCGTCCAGGAGGACGTGCAACTGAAGGAGTAGAGGATGAACCCGCGGCTGATCCCGTCGGTCGAGCTGCACCACCAGAACCACCCGCCATCGGACAGTCACGCATAATATGGCCCTGACGGCCACAAGAAAAACAGGCTCCGGTGGCCCGGTAGCACTCCCCTGGATGTGATCTCCCACAATGAGAACGACGGGGCATGGGTGGTCCGGACCGGGCCGGAACCTCCGGTCATCCGCGAACCCCGTGCTCGGGAACTCGGCCGGCTCCAGATGGCCCTGCACCATCAAATCGCCTGCCGCGGACTGTGTACCCCGGCCTGACGGAGGAGGATGTCTGTCTGATCGCTGTGACTGAGGCTGCCCGCCTCTGGAATCTCCAGAATACCCGGTAAATCTAGCCCTCTTGGGCGGCCTCCTGTCACGATCTCTGAAGGACTGATCTGCCCGATGCCGGTCCTCCACCCCCTGAGCATAAGCCTGTAGTCGGGCAATATCCATATCAGTCTGGGACGCCATCGCCATGCAACTGTCAACTAAATAACGGTCCAACCCCCGACGCATAACGGTGCATCCGATCGGCCATATCCGCCACTAAAGCCGGTGCATATCGAGCCGAGAATTAAACTCCATATTATACTCACGAACACTCCGCCCCCTCGTCGTATATGCGTAAACCTATCAACCCTCGCCCTCCGCAACTCGGGGGCAAAAAGTGGCGAAGAAAAGCGCCTCGAACTCGGCCCAAGTAGGCCGCGGCGGCGCGCTCACCCCGGGATAGCTCCCAGGACTCATACCAAATAAGGGCGACATCCCGCAATCGTGTGAAGCTAACTCGACAGACTCAGTCGCTGAAGCCCTGGCCAATCTCAATGCGCGCGCATCTGCCTGATAAAGTCATGGGGGTCCTCCTCGGGCTTAGACCCGAAAAACTCTGGAGGTCCGCATGTCAGGAACTCACGAACTCGCAGACTGTCATGTCTATCATCATCATCACCTCGCGGCCTGCGTCCCTGAACCTGACCTGCCACCAGCGTCGTCAATAACTGTACAGCCTCCCTCAGTGTCCTATCCTCTGTCCCGGGCTGGGGAGCTGGAGGCACAGGCGCCTGCATCGCTGGGGCTGCTGAGGGACCTACTCCAGCCTCCCTGGGTGGCGGAGTGGCTGAACCCTCTGAATGTAGCACAATACCAGGTCTAGTCTGCGCACGAGCCCGTGTAACCCTCGGCGCCCGACTAGTCTCATCCGCCTTCGCCTTGCCCTTCTGGGCAGCCGTCGTCTTCTTCGGAGGCATCTCTGAAAAACATAACAATTGATCAGAAAAGAATCATCCTAATAACACAGTTCTAACGCACGATCTAAGATTCAAAGAAAGGGAACACCCTAAATGTCCTGTAGCCTCCTGTTTATAGATGTGGTGCACAACACACCGATAAACAAGACTCTACGAGACACGATCTGTGGACACTCCGAGGACAAACCGCTCGATACCACTTTTGTCACGACCCAACCCCGTAGGCCGTGACTAGTGCCCGATCCGGGCACCCAAACATATCTATCAAACATTATCTCAAAACATAACGAACGTGACCAAATATATAACGAAAGCCGACAAGGCTATAATTCAAATTCAAATAATTTCCAGAGAAATTTCGGCAGAGTTTCCTTTGTTTTATGGACTAACCAAAATATCCCTGCACACAGAAAACACCAACAAGGCCACACAGGGCCACAAAATATCATATACATATGCGGTCCGGCCGCCGCGGCGAATGGAATCGCCCAACACATCAAATACAAACACAATCATACGAAAGTAGGCACAACCCACAAAATATGTCCACAGACCTCTAGACGGACAGACAGAATCATATGACGGGACAGGGCCCCGCCGTACCCAAAATAGTCCAAATATACATAAGAACATACATAACAAGGATATATACCAAAATGTACGCTCGGATGAAAGGAGCAATCCAAGATAGCAGAAAGTGTGGCCTACAGTGGAGGATCACCAACGTCTGTACCTGCGGGCATGAAACGCAGCCCCCGAAGAAAGGGGGTCAGTACGAAAGAGGTACTGAGTATGTAAAGCATCGAGTACAGAAATCCAAATCACAGGCAAATAAGGATACGGAGAGAAATATATCGAATCAGTATAACAAAAGCTGTATTATGACATATATACATAATGCAAATCAAAATCATGCACAACGCTCAGGAATGTGGTCACCACTCCGACGCTGGCGCCACAACACAGCATACTCCAGAAGGTTTCAAATCCCGTACAAACCCCAAACATATCGTATCACACGTAACATATCGCGACATACCGCGTCAACAAAACAAATCATATCATCTGCCATATCACAAAGATAACTCCGTATACGGTAACCGGCCCTATGGCGAGGTCTCGGAAACCGAAACACAACATACTTCTGAATTTATCATAAGGCGCACGATTACAAAGCCGGCCCGGAACCGGTGAACGAAGTCATAATAAGGCACGAGCGGAGTCGTGAGCAAACAATGCAATTTGTATGTCAAAATAGCCTTTCAAAACTTGATTACTTCATAAGTTAGTTCATTAACCAAAATAGTCAAATAATTAATTAGTACGGAAGTTTATTCCACAAAATATTTCCAAGGTGGTACGTATGGTTCCAAAACATAGCATAGTATTTCATAAGGTTCAAAACATTATTTCATAAGGAACAATTTCAAAATCGAAGATTCTTTATCGAAATTTATCCAAAAAAGAGATCCTGGTAGGACAAATAAGGCACCTCGGGGTCGGCGGGCCCACCTCGGGTCAAGTCGAGGTGGCAATCATAATTTATGAACGTTTAGAGTCTATAAGATCATACATAAAGATTTCAAAGTCAAACGATCACCTTTACATAGGTTTCGGACGTTTGATAGCTTTCTAGTCAAAGTGGAGTCATTAGGATTCAATTGAATTGAATGAATAGTCGCCATTTTATAGATCGGATTTCGAGGAGCAGAATTGCTCCCGGGGTTCCGATATCAACCTAACATACTAAGACATGCCAGAGAAGGGAGTGGGGAGCTTTACATACCTTAGATACGTCCTACGCTCGCCCGAAACTCAAGTCCCGTTTCGCTCAGAATCTGCAAATGGTCAAAGTTACCAATTAGGAATCTTAAGGCTTAAGAGTTCATTTAACTTTGTTTTTGTCTACCGAAATTTCGGCAGCACTTCCCCTATATATATAACATCCCCGAGGCTTAACTCGGCTCAACACACATCAACAACAACAACCCAACAACATCAATAATCATTATAAATTACATTATGACACAAATGGTCTTTTTTCTACACAATTCAACAATTTTCATCCAACTTCACATTAGCCAACTAATATCAACATTTTCCATATTCATTAACTAATTCAATATTATTCCAACATATTCCAATAACGTTCCCAACGATATTCACAAATTCAAGCATTCCGCCAATTTCCATATTCTATCCAACTCTTCCATAAACATCAACAAAGCTTCCAAATCACATTGTCTTTCTTCCAAACTCATCAACAACAATCATAATTCACATTTGCGGTTAGTTTTAGTAAAATTCTCCGGACCCGATTTTAGCCTATGTTGTAGGAGGCATATCTCCTTGTATATGCGGAGTTTTAAGGTGTTTCAAAAGTCTAAAATTAAGTTCATCGAGTCTAGTTTGCAACGCAATAAACCGCTCGTCAAAATGATATCGGGATAAGGAGATATGGACGATGTAAGTTGGGAGGACTGGGGATTAAGATTTAAATATCCACAAATTTATCACTAGTGGCCGTGTGGGCCCCACTACCACATAGAAAAATCTGATTTTTTGCCATGCTTTAGTGGGGGAAACGTTCAAGACTTTATTGGGCAGCAAAATGGTCTCCTTGTTGACCAAAAGTTCAGCCACAACTCATTTCCCAACTACACAAAGTGGAATAGGAGAGAGAAGCTCCATTTCACAAACATAGAAACTTGGAAGGTAGAGAGAGAGCCACGGCCAGCCATGGCTGTTCCACCACCATACCACGGCCAGCCTTCTATTTTTCTCTTACCAATAAGTCCCTAAAGTGTTCTACACATTCACTATTAAGTTTCAAGTGAAGGAGAAACCATAAATATGCCATGCAAGCTCTTATAAGCTCACGGCCAGATTTGAACTCTCCATTTTGATTCACAAAAAAATATTTTCCAAGGTGTTTCAACCCTTAGGGAGGTACATGGCAACGTGGAGTAGCCATTGGAGCAACAAGAACAAGTATTAGTTCAAGTCATCAAATTCTAGCCAAGTTGAGAAGTTAGATTGTTAAGGTAAGAATTGATCCCTTCTCATGTGTTTTGCGGTGAATTGAATGTTTATGGTGTTGCATGTTGGTATTGGATTGTTTTTCTTGAAGTTGAGGTGGGCCGTGTGTTGTAGACTTAGATGGAATAATGCTTAATCTTCTTGTGAATGTATTGGGAATGAATTGAATGTGTTGTAGTATGGATAAATGGATGAAAATCATGAAGATGTTGTAGTTGTGTTGTAGCCGTGTAAAGGGACTGTTTTAGGGGAGATTATGGACTGTTTTGTGTCACATTTTGATTGTTGTTGTTATGAACATTGTGGTGTATTGTATGCATGTTGAATATGTAAATTGAGGTGTTAAAGAAATGAATTATGTTGAAGCATACGATCAGTCCAAAACAGTGGACTGTTTTAGTGCTAGAAGTGAATTTGTATGTGTTGAGTGTTGAATCTTGTTGTGAACGTTTAGTGAAAGTGAAGTGCAATGATTTAGGTCGAAATTGGAATGATTTGTGGGCTGTTATAATAATGGAAATGATGCTAAAACAGTTCCAAAGATCATGAAAGTAATGTCATTAAACATGTTGTTGTCGTTGTAAGGTTTTAGTGTCGACAATGTAGCTATTTGCGTACGAATTTGGTGATATATTTATCGTGTGACTGCTGGTCGTATTTTACTGAAATTATATGAAATGAAGACATGAAATAATGTGTAAGAATCATATGTGGTTTGCTTGGTATATTCGTAAACGTTTGCAAGAATTCCGGGCACCTTTGTGTTGATTGGTTAGGGACTGTTTTGGGCGTGTTGTGGTTAGGAACTGTTTTGGGAATGTTGTGTTTTGAATGATCTATGGACTGCCCAAGTTCCCTAAGTCATGCTTAAACAAGTTTGGATTAATATATGAAAAAAATGACTAGCAATATTAGCTTGTAGCACTAGTTGGGTTGAATGCGAACGAAACGTCGTTTAAATGTTAGAAAGGGATTGTGAGTGTCAAAATACGTCTCGAATTCCCTTGTAAACTAATCATAGCTTGTGATATCTTGATATAGGATAAGTGTTTTTGGGCAGCAAGTACAAGTTATAATACGACTAAACGCTAAAGGTATGTAAGGCTAATCCATCTTTCTTTTGGCATGTCTTAGATCTAAGTGATGAATGATATAAATTTTGGGATAATCCTATTCATAAGTTTCGAGCGTGATTCATGATTCTTATTCACTTATTGATGATTAGAACTCTTAAAATAACTAAGTGTTCCTTTTAAGTTTCTATACGTTGGATAGTAGTTGGTGTATGAAGGTTCCTATTTTAAAGACTTTGTAATAATTAATGTTCTTGATTCTTAGAACTTACTTTATTATGCATTGATACGTACCATCATTATTATTATGCCGGAAGCGGCATGCCCGAAAGGGCCATCATTATTATTAAGCCGGAAGCGGCATGCCCGAAGGGGCCACCATCATTATTAAGCCGGAAGCGGCCGTCCGAAGGGACTATTGTGTTATTAAGCCGGAAGCGGCATGCCCGAAGGGGCCACCATCATTATTAAGCCGGAAGCGGCTGTCCGAAGGGACTATTGTGTTATTATGCCGGAAGCGGCCGTCCGAAGGGACTATTGTGCTATTAGCCGGAAGCGGCTACGAACGGTATATTCTATAGTTATATTATGTATACTAGAAATTGTGTAAGGAACTATATGGCATGGTTTAAAAAAATTTGTTCCGGGTTACTCTTGGGTTGCTTTCTAAACTTATTTATTGTTACGCTCTTCTTTGTTTATTATTCGGTAATGCTTTACATATTCGCACATATTCCGCATCGACCCCTTTCTTCGGGGGGCGCATTTCATGCCGCGTGTGTACGGATGAGTAAGAGGATTCTAGTGGAAGATGTTCCGACCGGGATTGGCGAACTCCACTTTTTCCCGAGGCCGCCGAGTCCGAGCATTTATGTTCGGTATTTGGGTTATGTTAGAGACTTTGCGACGGGGTCATGTATGTAATATGTCGGTTGTAAGCGGCTAGGCGAGCCGATATGTTGTTATGCATTATTCTCGCGTATTTGTTTTGTAATCGGCTATGTAAGCCGATATATCGCATGCATTATGTTACGTATTCGTTATGACTACGAGTTTATTTGATTTGAAAAGATGAAAGGCATGTTTGTTTTCCGAAAAAATTTCCTTCTGCATTTTGACATGTTTTGCGGGCCCAGTATGATTATGTGTATTACGAAAGTCTGCGGGTTCGCTCGGCCCTAGGTAAGGGTCGGGTGCCCATCATGCCCTACCGGAAATTAGGGTGTGACAGATTGGTATCAGAGCAGTTCGTCCTAGGGGTTGTCTGCAAAGTCGTGTCTCGTAGAGTCTTGTTTATCGTTGTGTTGTGCACCACATCTATAAACAGGAGGCTACAGGACATTTAGGGTGTTACCTTTCTTTCATATCTCAGATCGTGCGATAGAGCTCGACCATAGGAAATGAAATTCTTTATACTAACATTTGATTTCGGTTGAAGAACGACATCGACGAAGAAAGTGATTGATGATATTGGAAGTTCCAAAGTACGCAGGGTAAGCAAAGGTACGAAAGGTATATGTCGAGTAAGGTATGGAAGTATGATCGAAATGTAAAGTTGAAAATTGAAAGAGAAAGTATAACGAACTGCGATTTGAGTTGGGCATACGAGGTATGTTCATCATTTTTATATTGTTATTGATATTGGGAGATTTGTGTGGCTATGATACGATATGATATATACGTATAAATGTTGGCCCTGTGAGGCATGTTGGTATTTCCTGCGTGCAGATTTTGGGATAGTAAGAAGTACAGAGAAAACTCTGCCCAAATTTTCCCAGAAATAGAAAAAAAAAAAAAAAGAATGAGATATAGGTTTGTAATATGTTTTGAAAGGTTGTGTCAATAGTAAGGATATGATTTGACTAAGTTGCCAATACGGCTGACATCGAGAAATAAGTCGACTGCCGAATCGATGGTAATAGTAATTAGGAAGCCGATATCGATATGGTAAAAAGAAGAATTTGGAAAGGGTTTATGATACTAAGAGATGATTTAGAAAAGACCGGTAAATCTTGATAAAGTGTTATAGCAAGGTACCGACTGAATTGATAAGCAGGGATAAATTATGACGAGTTTGTAGTAAAAGAAGTAGTAGTGTGATTAAGATGAGAGTACAAAGGAAAATGAATTGTGACAGATGCAAATGTATTGGTAAGACAGGCTGTGAGGTAGTGAAGCATAAGATTTACTAGGAAGGGTAAAAGGTTAAGTATGCCTATACAACACTAATGTAACATTCGAGGACGAATGTTCCTAAGGGGGGGAGAATGTTACACTCCATAATAATCCGTGCTACTTGTATTAAAACAAGAAAGAATGAGTTAAGAAGGTTCAAGGAAAGTTAATCGAGTTAGTAAGAATATCATTATATGTATATGGTTGCCTTGAGTATCCCGAGGTGACATGGTAACCTAAAGGATTTGAAATCGCGTTATGAGTATGTATATGAGGTAATGTGAGTGACCTTTTAAAGTATTTGAGATTATTAGTAATGATATAGAGGATGGACAAAAGATATGAATATACTTTTGCGATTGGAGTTTCGTCGAAGCTCTGTGAGTTCTGGTTATGTTTAAGGTTATTGTGATTCTCCGGACCCTTCGAGACGTGTATATGGATTTTTATTGATGTATATAAGTGTGTATATGTATGTATAAGAGGTTACATGAGGTTGGAAGAGGATAAGATGTTAAACGAAATGAATCGGAACAATTTCAGTAAAATCTCGGACCCGATTTTAGCCTATGTTGTAGGAGGCATATCTCCTTGTATATGCGGAGTTTTAAGGTGTTTCAAAAGCCTAAAATTAAGTTCATCGAGTCTAGTTTGCAACGCAATAAACCGCTCGTCAAAATGATATCGGGATAAGGAGATATGGACGATGTAAGTTGGGAGGACTGGGGATTAAGATTTAAATATCCACAAATTTATCACTAGTGGCCGTGTGGGCCCCACTACCACATAGAAAAATCTGATTTTTTGCCATGCTTTAGTGGGGGAAACGTTCAAGACTTTATTGGGCAGCAAAATGGTCTCCTTGTTGACCAAAAGTTCAGCCACAACTCATTTCCCAACTACACAAAGTGGAATAGGAGAGAGAAGCTCCATTTCACAAACATAGAAACTTGGAAGGTAGAGAGAGAGCCACGGCCAGCCATGGCTGTTCCACCACCATACCACGGCCAGCCTTCTATTTTTCTCTTACCAATAAGTCCCTAAAGTGTTCTACACATTCACTATTAAGTTTCAAGTGAAGGAGAAACCATAAATATGCCATGCAAGCTCTTATAAGCTCACGGCCAGATTTGAACTCTCCATTTTGATTCACAAAAAATATTTTCCAAGGTGTTTAACCCTTTGAAGGTACATGGCAACGTGGAGTAGCCATTGGAGCAACAAGAACAAGTATTAGTTCAAGTCATCAATTTGAAGGGCTAGCCAAGTTGAGAAGTTAGATGTTAAGGTAAGAATTGATCCCTTCTCATATGTTTTGTGATGAATTGAATGTTTATGGTGTTGCATGTTGGTATTGGATTGTTTTTCTTGAAGTTGAGGTGGGCCGTGTGTTGTAGACTTAGATGGAATAATGCTTAATCTTCTTGTGAATGTATTGGGAATGAATTGAATGTGTTGTAGTATGGCTAAATGGATGAAAATCATGAAGTTGTGGTAGTTGTGTTGGAGCCGTGTAAAGGGACTGTTTTAGGGGAGATTATGGACTGTTTTGTGTCACATTTTGATTGTTGTTGTTATGAACATTGTGGTGTATTGTATGCATGTTGAATATGTAAATTGAGGTGTTAAAGAAATGAATTATGTTGAAGCATACGATCAGTCCAAAACAGTGGACTGTTTTAGTGCTAGAAGTGAATTTGTATGTGTTGAGTGTTGAATCTTGTTGTGAACGTTTAGTGAAAGTGAAGTGCAATGATTTAGGTCGAAATTGGAATGATTTGTGGGCTGTTATAATAATGGAAATGATGCTAAAACAGTTCCAAAGATCATGAAAGTAATGTCATTAAACATGTTGTTGTCGTTGTAAGGTTTTAGTGTCGACAATGTAGCTATTTGCGTACGAATTTGGTGATATATTTATCGTGTGACTGCTGGTCGTATTTTACTGAAATTATATGAAATGAAGACATGAAATAATGTGTAAGAATCATATGGTTTGCTTGGTATATTCGTAAACGTTTGCAAGAATTCGGGCACCTTTGTGTTGATTGGTTAGGGACTGTTTTGGGCGTGTTGTGGTTAGGAACTGTTTTGGGAATGTTGTGTTTTGAATGATCTATGGACTTCCCAAGTTCCCTAAGTCATGCTTAAACAAGTTTGGATTAATATATGAAAAAATGACTAGCAATATTAGCTTGTAGCACTAGTTGGGTTGAATGCGAACGAAACGTCGTTTAAATGTTAGAAAGGGATTGTGAGTGTCAAAATACGTCTCGAATTCCCTTGTAAACTAATCATAGCTTGTGATATCTTGATATAGGATAAGTGTTTTTGGGCAGCAAGTACAAGTTATAATACGACTAAACGCTAAAGGTATGTAAGGCTAATCCATCTTTCTTTTGGCATGTCTTAGATCTAAGTGATGAATGATATAAATTTTGGGATAATCCTATTCATAAGTTTCGAGCGTGATTCATGATTCTTATTCACTTATTGATGATTAGAACTCTTAAAATAACTAAGTGTTCCTTTTAAGTTTCTATACGTTGGATAGTAGTTGGTGTATGAAGGTTCCTATTTTAAAGACTTTGTAATAATTAATGTTCTTGATTCTTAGAACTTACTTTATTATGCATTGATACGTACCATCATTATTATTATGCCGGAAGCGGCATGCCCGAAAGGGCCATCATTATTATTAAGCAAGCGGCATGCCCGAAGGGGCCACCATCATTATTAAGCCGGAAGCGGCCGTCCGAAGGGACTATTGTGTTATTAAGCCGGAAGCGGCATGCCCGAAGGGGCCACCATCATTATTAAGCCGGAAGCGGCTGTCCGAAGGGACTATTGTGTTATTATGCCGGAAGCGGCCGTCCGAAGGGACTATTGTGCTATTAGCCGGAAGCGGCTACGAACAGGGTATTCTATAGTTATATTATGTATACTAGAAATTGTGTAAGGAACTATATGGCATGGTTTAAAAAAATTTTGTTCCAGGTTACTCTTGGGTTGCTTTCTAAACTTATTTACTGTTACGCTCTTCTTTGTTTATTATTCAGTAATGCTTTACATATTCAGTACATATTCCGTACTGACCCCCTTTCTTCGGGGGGCTGCGTTTCATGCCGTGCAGGTGTACAGATGAGTAAGAGGATTCTAGTGGAAGATGTTCCAGCTGGATTGGCGAACTCCACTTTTTTCCCGGAGTGCTGCCGAGCCCGAGCATTTATGTTCTGGTATTTGGGTTATGTTAGAGACTTTGCAGACAGGGTCATGTATGTAATATGTCAGTTGTAAGCGGCTAGGCGAGCCGATATGTTGTTATGCATTATTCTCGCGATTTGTTTTGTAATCGGCTATGTAAGCCGATATATCGGTATGCATTATGTTACGTATTCGTTATGACTACGAGTTTATTTGATTTGAAAAGATGAAAGGCATGTTTGTTTTCCGAAAAAAATTTCCTTCGCATTTTGACATGTTTTGCGGGCCCAGTATGATTATGTGTATTACGAAAGTCTGCGGGTTCGCTCGGCCCTAGGTAAGGGTCGGGTGCCCATCATGCCCTACCGGAAATTAGGGTGTGACATGGAACCTTACTCTCATCATTATATAAAATCACGCAAAATTCTCATAAATTCCCATAATTACATACAAGCGATCCCAACGCCAATTCAAGTCATTAAACCTTTATTTACATTACTAAGATCACAACAACACAAATAACAAACTAATTGAACTTGAATTCATTTCATTCCTATATCCACATGGCACACGGCCAAACACACCACACACACACACCCACGCTTTGCACACACATCAAGACTACGGGATTCTCATCTATTCTCCTTTCTTATCATATTCATAACAATTCCATAACATTAGAATAGCAAAATTCATACCTTTACTTGAATTTCCGACTTGCCGCAAACGTGCACCTTACTCCAAACTAATTGTATCACGCGGAAGGGCGTCTTGAGTAGTCTACAAAGATGGAAGGAGCAAGATTTTTGGAATCAACACAAAGCTAGGAGAATTTTTTTTTTGCAATAATGGAGTTCGGCCGAGAGGGAGTATTAAAGCTCCAAAGGGAGTTGTGATTTGTTTCTTGAAAATTCCAAAGGAGTTCATTGATATATATCCACTTAAGGGTCATGTGCATAACACATGACTTTTTAAAAGTGGGCTTGGACCAAGCCTAGGGGCCGGCCACCCCCACCTCTTTGGGCCTCAAATTTTTGTTCAATTTTTTCTTGGCCCAATTCATTCAAACTTTCGTTTTGTAATTTCCGAAACTAATTTCCAAAATTCCAAATTTACCCCCGGCCTTCTCCGATGTCGTACATCAATAATTTCACAAACAACATAGTCATATCAACAAAGATCAAAATATTGCCTTATAACACACAAGTCACAATTATTTCAAAATTTTCCAAATAGGCGAAAACACGGGATATAACATATATGTATGTATGTATGAAAATGTTTATTTTTTTCTAAAGCTAAGCATGCATGGTATCTGCCTTGAGAGGCAATCAGATGTACAGGTTATCTCTTTATCTTATGTTATATTCCATATCACTTGTTATGTTGTTATTCATGCCTTATGTACCCAGTACATTATCCGTACTGACGTCCTTTCTTATGGACACTGCGTTCATGCCCACAGGTAGACAGGTAGACGGACCTGATCCTTAGGAGCTTCATCAGCGGAGGTTCAGGAGCGCTCCACTTGCTTCGGAGCTGCAGTCTATTAGTACTACTATTTTGTGTCTATGCTTGGACATGGCGGAGTCCTGCCCCATCCTTATGTATTCTTGTATTCTATATGGAGGCTCATAGACAGATGTATGTAGCTAGACGTCTCATAACCTGATCGGTACATATTGTTGTACAATATTTTGGCAGCCTTGTCGGCTTGTGATGATGGGCATAGTTGTTGATGATTATATAGAAATAGGTCATTATTTCGTGACATATGCCCTTACAGATTATGATGCCTATGAGCTATCTTTGTGGACCCCCTAGAAATGATTATGAGATGTATGTTCAGATATGCTCGGTAGGTTAGCTCCAGGTGCCTGTCATGGCCCTCTGGTTGGGTCGTGACACCAAGTCGCAGACCACTTGTCTAGATTGGACAACCATAATCATTTATGTTCAAATCCGAAAGTCATTCCCCGACGAGCAGCTATTTGTTATTCTTGCTGCCGAAGTCCCAGGGTATGCTGATATTGTGAACTTGATAGTAAGCGGGGTGTACCCAACTGAAGCCACCTCACAGCAGAGAAAGAGGTTGTATCATGACTCACGGTTTTACATATGGGATGAGCCGCATTTTTTCAAGTAAGGGACTAATCAGTTAGTGCAGAGATGCATTCCACAGACCGAGGTGAGTCAAGTGTTGGAGAGTTGTCATTCTTCCCCATACGGGGGGCACTTTCAAGGTGATCATACTGCGGCAAAGGTATTACAATCTGGTTTCTATTGGCCTACTCGTTTCGAAGATGCTCATGCATTTGCTAGAAGTTGTGAAAGATATTCAGCGAACGGGAAACATCTCTAGGAAACACGAGATGCCTTTGACAAACATATTGGAGGTAGAGATATTTGACGTCTGGGGCATTGATTTTATGGGGATTCCCACTATCCTTTGGTAACAAGTACATTCTGATTGTTGTTGATTATGTTTCGAAATGGGTAGAGGTAGTCCCTCTTCCAACCAATGATACAAAGGTGGTGGTGAATTTTGTGCGAAAGAACATATTCGCAAGGTTTGGAACCCCAAGGGCGATGATTAGTGATGGGGGTGCTCACTTCTACAACAGTTTGTTGAAGAACCTTTTAGCGAAATATGGGGTGAAGCATAAGGTTTCTACTGTCACACCCCGACTTTACTAGGGTGTGATGGGCACCCGACCCCATACTCGGAGCCGAGCGAACCCGCTAACTCTTATTGCACATATAAACTTATGAATTAGTAGGAAATGAATACATAGAATTTCAATCTGACGTCATATAAGACTCGTAACACGAGACGTAATAACATGTCGGTTTGTTGGAGCCGCTTCGGAGACGACTCATTACCCACGACTGCGTCCGCAAAGCCTCTAACTCGAACATATCGTCATGGCACATATACGCGACTCGGCGGCACTCCTGGACAAGTGGAGCCTACCAATTCCGCCGGACATCTTCTATGCTAGCCTCGGCTAAATGCAGGGTTTACTGCGCGGCATGAAACGCGGCCCCGAAGAAGAGGGGTCGGTACGAGCAATGTGCCGAGTATGTAAGACATGAATAGTAATGACATAGTAAGGGCCGTAGAACATATCATGTAAAAAGAGTGTTACGTACATATGAGATATATCACGGAAAAAGCGTAACTTTGTGCTTGAGTAGTAGTGTATGGAAACATAGACCGTACCATAGGATAAAAGAGTAACCTGTACATATAAGTGCCCTTGGGCAGATGCTGTGCTTTCTTAGCTTTCTTTACTCATATATATATATACATAAAAATAGAATATATTATATTGCCGAGGCGTCGGCAGCCGATCCATTTAACCATAATATGCACATCCCGCGTCCGGGACGATATCATGTGCCATACTCCAACTGATCAGGTGGATATGCGTATATAACGCTCTGCCCTTATCTCCATTTTTCCCGTAAATATATCGGCGTCTATAGCGCCCTGGCTCGTTCATCATATATATATTCATATCACATACATATATCAGCGTCTATAGCGCTCTGATTCTTTTTGTCACATGCACATACTTATATCATATATATTTTTACCAGCGTCTATAGCGCTCTGATTCTGCTATCATATACATATACTTATATCATGTGTATTTGTCAGCGTCTATATAGCGCTCTAATTCGGTTATCATATACATATACGTATGTCGAGTACACGCATCAATCGGAATAGTAGGGCAATATTCCATGTATTTAAAATCCTTAGAATAGCCATTACCTACCATAGCATTGGAATATCCGAGAATTAGTTTAACGTTCTCATGTTTTCATTTTTATAGCAAAGTATATCATCTACATATCTAACGTGGGCACTTTCCTCATCTCTGGCTTCATCGTTATCGCTATAAGATCACGTTCATCATGGATACACTTGCACTAGGATGGTACTATACTTATCGTTTAACAATCGAGACAAGAGTCAAGGACTTCCTTAGGATTCTACTCCAAACAAGCCAAATGAAACAACAAGGAAACTCCGGGAGCAATGGGGCCACCTCGGGTCAAATGAGGCGGCGCACACAATTTACGTGTAAGACGTTTCATGACCTTACTTATGAGAGTTTTAAGGTAATCGGGTCTCATTTATGCAAGTTCTAGAGGTCTAAGAAGTTTTCCAACATTTCGCATCATTTTTAGTTCAATTCTACTGAATGAATAGTAGCGAATTTCAATCTTGGATTTCGAGAAAAGGAATGGTCCCCGAGGCCCGTATCCAACTTAGTGCGTCTAAGACATGCCATAGAAAGAAGGGTGAAGTCTTACATACCTCTTTCCGCTCCTTCTGCTACTCCAAATCCAAGCCGCGAATCCGCCAGAATCTACAATTTGGTCGTGTTCACCAAACATTGATTAGTGCATTTGGAATTGGATCCTTAAAATAAAACTTGGCTACCGAAATTTCGGCAGCATTTCCCCTGTAGATACTCCATCCCACCAAGTTCGACTTGGTCAATTTCAATCAACAACCATCCCGGGAATTCAACCCGGCCAAACCAAACTTGAGAACATTCCAATCAACCCACAAAATATTCAAGATAATCCAAACAATATGCTATGAAGCCCAAAACCATCCATTTCCACAGGAACACAACGATACGTTTCTTCCTTCCAAATTCATAAACTACATCGACGACTCCACACGTTAGCAACATTATTTTCATCAAAACGAGGAACTATGTTCACATCACATTGACTCCCAAAACAGCCCATAACCATTACAAGTTCAACATGAATCATCGGACATTCATTTTCATTATAGAATCTATGACAACAATCGACCAAAACACTAAACAAATTTGGTTCATTCTCCCTTCACAAGGCAGCCACCATTCCTACACAACACACATATATACACGGCCAAGCCTCAATATACAACTCCCATGAACTTTATCCATTTCTACATCACATAATTCATAACATAACAATCAAAATGCTAAATAAACTTAACTCTTCACTCCTATGCCATATAGCCTATACACGGCCTCACACACCAACATCTTCATTTCATGAATTCCATTCATTTCAACACACTATCACACGTCCATAACCATGCATAACATGTAAAAACAAGATCGCACCTTACCTTTTCCTTCCACTCCCATTCGGCTAGGATGTTCCCATAATAAAAACGAACGGTTTGTTCACTCCAACAACCATACCATGTTGACGAGGGCCTTCTATTTAGTAAGAAAGCATGAAGAAATATTTTTTCCATGATCAAATCCAAGGGGCGATTCGGCCACCCCTCCTCTTTGGCCGTTCTTCTCTCTTTTTTTGTTCTTCAACTTTTCTTGACATTTCTTGAATTACAAAATGGTGACTTCCACCTTATTTAGTCATCACATATATATATATATATATAAGAAATATGGCACATGGTCGGTTGGCCTTTCTCCTCTTCTCTCAAATTTTCTAGATTTTTCTTCCTTTTTCTTTTAATCAAAAGATGACTTATATTATTAGCCTTGGTCCATTCATATAGTCACATAGCCATAAATAATGGGACCCACTTACATATACACACACTCCACAAATATATATAGTATACACTTGTGCCATTTCATGAAAATTATTTCCCAACTTTTAGCCTCCAATTTTTCTTCAACAAGTCATGCATAAAAGTTTCCAATTCCAAGTTTGCCCTTAAATTTCCATAACAATAATATTTATAAGCGACTCGCGCATTCAACAAAACCGGAAAATAACCTTGTCCTTAACGTTCCGCCATTAACTCGGACTATCCAAACGGGCAAAAATGCGAGGTGTAACATCCTTCCCCCCTTTTGGAACATTCGTCCTCGAATGTTCAACTAGTCTTACAGGGTCGCATAAGCACCTCGGGGGAGCTCCCTTTTTATAACTGTCACCTACAGCTCATTCATCAATCCGTCTAACCGATTTAGGAGTTTAGATTGCTTATTCCTCATCTCTCCTTCAGCTTCCGGGCCTTTGTGTATTGACCGGAGTTCAGCTAGTGTCCCATTCTTGTTCAAATCCTTATCTCCGTTATTATAGTCTTGGTTATCCTTTCGTCAATTCTCAGTACTGATTTTATTTTAGTAATTGACTTAAACCATCGTTACATCTTTCCGTAGTGTCCCCGAAATGTCACAACTGCATTGTTTCTGCTAACCCTTACTCCCCTATCAAACACTTACTTAGTCTTATTCCTAGCATACCAATGCTTACAGGGGGCATCACTGTCCTTCATACTATTTCTTAGGTTATTCCACACCATCCTCTTGTCATACTCTTTTCCTTGTACACACCCATTTCCTAGTGTCCTGTCATTCAAGGTTACTGCAAAGCTCCTCGCACCTCCTTGATCACCGCCCTAACTTCTATCCACTCATTGTTGGTTTCCCGATCTTAATAACTTACTTCAGTAAAAGGTCTCCTCAGTAGCTCAAGCGTTCATATCAAACACACTACCGTATCAACTATCTTTATCTCATCCTTACATTTCTCTCACCTGCTTCCCCCCTTTTTGGGGCGCACCTATACCATTATCCATTTATACTTCGTCTCATATCCTCATTCCCAATCTCAATCTACAGTGAAATAATAACAGCTTATTTCGCAACACTTGTACCATTTACTCTTGCTGTCACTCGAACTTCGGTATCCTTACTCGATTAATGCCTTTTATACCGTAACTTCGGTTGCTGGGATTCACATGTCCACCGATACAATCATATTTGGGATATCTTACACCTTCATCTATACATATATTCAATTACTACTAACTAGCCCACAAAATACGTCCAAACGCTCTTCAAGCCTATCCTAGTTCTAGGGCTGTGTTGTACTCCCCGTCTTTTACCGAGCTAATTCGCCTCGTCTTACGCGTCCTCTTGAGGTTTCCAGCTATCCCATATACTCTAATTTTCCTTAGGCTACCCTAGCTTTTCATTTGTCTCTTATGTCTCAATTTACAAAATTTCTCGTCAACTTCCCAGGGGGTCACCCATCATAGGATTGCTCCCACCTGAGCACGCTTAACCCAAAATCTTTACTGAAATTTGATGCCTTAACGCTGATATTTTCGCGTCTACTTCCTCATATACCCTTTTATTACCTGGTCTAGAGCCACTCGAAACTTTATAGCTTTCGGGACATTCCCGCAACACGCACTTTCTTTTACAATTACCTGTTTGCCCTTTTTTAACTCCCGGTGTTTACTTTTCACTCCTGTGTAACTTGCCATCCAGTCCTACCTCTTTGACTCTCACGTTATCCCTTGCCTTTCTCCACCGATACTGGATGCCTGCGGAATCCCACGGTTAGTATAAGGGATCTTGTCTCCTATGACTTGGCTCTATCGCACGATCTGAGACAGAAAGAAGGTCAACCATTCCTAAATGCCCCGTAGCCTCCTGTTTATAAATGTGGCCGGCTTCACACCCATAAACAGGACTCTACCGGACACGACTTTGCGAACCCCCAGACCGACCTGTCGATACCACTTTGTCACACCCCGACTTTACTAGGGTGTGATGGGCACCCGACCCCATACTCGGAGCCGAGCGAACCCGCTAACTCTTATTGCACATATAAACTTATGAATTAGTAGGAAATGAATACATAGAATTTCAATCTGACGTCATATAAGACTCGTAACACGAGACGTAATAACATGTCGGCTGTTGGAGCCGCTTACAGACTGACGACTCATTACCCACGACTCTGTCTGCAAAGCCTCTAACTCTGAACATATCGTCATGGCACATATCGTGACTCGGCGGCACTCCTGGACAAGTGGAGCCTACCAATTCCGCCGGACATCTTCTATGCTAGCCTCGGCTCGTACGAGTTTACTGCGCGGCATGAAACGCGACCCCGAAGAAGAGGGGTCGGTACGAGCAATGTACGAGTATGTAAGACATGAATAGTAATGACATAGTAAGGGCCGTAGAACATATCATGTAAAAAGAGTGTTACGTACATATGAGATATATCATGGAAAAAAGCGTAACTTTGTGCATGAGTAGTAACTGTATGGAAACATAGACCGTACCATAGGATAAAAGAGTAACCTGTACATATAAGTGCCCTTGGGCAGACGCTGTGCTTTCTTAGCTTTCTTTACTCATATATATATATATACATAAAAATAGAATATATTATATTGCCGAGGCGTCGGCAGCCGATCCATTTAACCATAATATGCACATCCCGCGTCCGGCATCCCGCGTCCGGGACGATATCATGTGCCATACTCCAACCGATCGGTGGATATGCGTATATAACGCTCCGCCCTTATCTCCATTTTTCCCGTAAATATATCGGCGTCTATAGCGCCCCCGGCTCGTTCATCATATATATATTCATATCACATACATATATCAGCGTCTATAGCGCTCTGATTCTTTTTGTCACATGCACATACTTATATCATATATATTTTTACCAGCGTCTATAGCGCTCTGATTCTGCTATCATATACATATACTTATATCATGTGTATTTGTCAGCGTCTATATAGCGCTCTAATTCGGTTATCATATACATATACGTATGTCGAGTACACGCATCAATCGGAATAGTAGGGCAATATTCCATGTATTTAAAATCCTTAGAATAGCCATTACCTACCATAGCATTGGAATATCCAGAATTAGTTTAACGTTCTCATGTTTTCATTTTTATAGCAAAGTATATCGTCTACATATCTAACGTGGGCACTTTCCTCATCTCTGGCTTCATCGTTATCGCTATAAGATCACGTTCATCATGGATACACTTGCACTAGGATGGTACTGTACTTATCGTTTAACAATCGAGACAAGAGTCAAGGACTTCCTTAGGATTCTACTCCAAACAAGCCAAATGAAACAATAAGGAAACTCCGGGAGCAATGGGCCCACCTCGGGTCAAATGAGGCGGCACACACAATTTACGTGTAAGACGTTTCATGACCTTACTTATGAGAGTTTTAAGGTAATCGGGTCTCATTTATGCAAGTTCTAGAGGTCTAAGAAGTTTTCCAACATTTCGCACCATTTTTAGTTCAATTCTACTGAATGAATAGTAGCGAATTTCAATCTTGGATTTCGAGAAAAGGAATGGTCCCCGAGGCCCGTATCCAACTTAGTACGTCTAAGACATGCCATAGAAAGAAGGGTGAAGTCTTACATACCTCTTTCCGCTCCTTCTGCTACTCCAAATCCAAGCCGCGAATCCGCCAGAATCTACAATTTGGTCGTGTTCACCAAACATTGATTAGTGCATTTGGAATTGGATCCTTAAAATAAAACTTGGCTACCGAAATTTCGGCGCAGATTTCCCTGTAGATACTCCATCCCACCAAGTTCGACTTGGTCAATTTCAATCAACAACCATCCCGGGAATTCAACCCGGCCAAACCAAACTTGAGAACATTCCAATCAACCCACAAAATATTCAAGATAATCCAAACAATATGCTATGAAGCCCAAAACCATCCTTTTCCATAGGAACACAACGATACGTTTCTTCCTTCCAAATTCATAAACTACATCGACGACTCCACACGTTAGCAACATTATTTTCATCAAAACGAGGAACTATGTTCACATCACATTGACTCCCAAAACAGCCCATAACCATTACAAGTTCAACATGAATCATCGGACATTCATTTTCATTATAGAATCTATGACAACAATCGACCAAAACACTAAACAAATTTGGTTCATTCTCCTTTCACAAGGCAGCCACCATTCCTACACAACACACATATATACACGGCCAAGCCTCAATATACAACTCCCATGAACTTTATCCATTTCTACATCACATAATTCATAACATAACAATCAAAATGCTAAATAAACTTAACTCTTCACTCCTATGCCATATAGCCTATACACGGCCTCACACACCAACATCTTCATTTCATGAATTCCATTCATTTCAACACACTATCACACGTCCATAACCATGCATAACATGTAAAAACAAGATCGCACCTTACCTTTTCCTTCCACTCCCATTCGGCTAGGATGTTCCCATAGTAAAAACGAACGGTTTGTTCACTCCAACAACCATTCCATGTTGACGAGGGCCTTCTATTTAGTAAGAAAGCATGAAGAAATATTTTCTCCATGATCAAATCCAAGGGGGCAGTTCGGCCAGCCCCCTCCTCTTTGGCCGTTCTCTCTCTTTTTTTGTTCTTCAACTTTTCTTGACATTTCTTGAATTACAAAATGGTGACTTCCACCTTATTTAGTCATCACATATATATATATATATATATATATATATATATAAGAAATATGGCACATGGCCGGTTGGCCTTTCTCCTCTTCTCTCAAATTTTCTAGATTTTTCTTCCTTTTTCTTTTAATCAAAAGATGACTTATATTATAAGCCTTGGTCCATTCATATAGTCACATAGCCATAAATAATGGGACCCACGTACATATACACACACTCCACAAATATATATAGTATACACTTGTGCCATTTCATGAAAATTATTTCCCAACTTTTAGCCTCCAATTTTTCTTCAACAATCATGCATAAAAGTTTCCAATTCCAAGTTTGCCCTTAAATTTCCATAACAATAATATTTATAAGCGACTCGCGCATTCAACAAAATCGGAAACTAACCTTGTCCTTAACGTTCCGCCATTAACTCGGACTATCCAAATGGGCAAAAATGCGAGGTGTAACATCTACAGCTTACCACCCACAAAAATGCGGATAGGTAGAGGTATCAAATAGAGAAGTGAAGTAAATCTTAGAGAAAACTGTGAATGCCCAGAGGAAGGATTGGGCAATGAAGTTGGATGGCGCCTTGTGGGCATATTGCACAGCCAACAGAACCCCCATCGGAGTTTCTCCTTACAGGTTGGTTTATGGGAAGGCGTGCTATCTGCCGGTTGAGTTAGAGCATAAAGCGTATTGGGCAATCAAAAAGCTCAACCTTGATATGAGCTTAGCGGGAGAGAAGAGGTTGCTACAATTACAAGAGCTTGACGAGTTCAAATTAGGGGGATATGAGAATGCAAAGCTGTACAAGGAGAAGACAAAGAGATGGCATGACAAGCACATACAATATCGTGAATTTGTACCAGGGCAGCAGGTACTACTCTTTAACTCTAGGCTGCGGTTATTTCCTGGCAAGCTAAAGTCCCAATGGGATGGACCGTTTGTGGTGACTAGAATCACACCCCATGGTGCTGTCGAAATACAAACTATGGATGGGGTGCGCAAGTTCTTGGTAAATGGATAGCGTCTCAAGCGATATTGGGGCAGTAACTTTGACAAGGAGAAGGAGCAAGTGCTCCTTGATGATGAGTAGAGAAGGACCTGCATCGTACCGCGACATTAAATCAAGCGCTTCTCGGGAGGCAACCCGAGTTTGTAATGTAACAATTCAAATAAAAGAAAAATATAAAAAGTGTTGTGCCACGACCTTAACTGGGGCGCTGGTTAGGAGGCAACCCAACTTTTGTAGCATATATTTCACGTTTATTCATGTTGCAGGTCTAAGGAAGGAGCGGGGACTCGAAACAAGTGCAAAACATAAAGAATCGAGCTTCAGGTTTGTAGTGTGTTGTTCTTGTGCGTCGCATAACCAACACCTAAGGGGTAATCAGAGACAAAATTTGGCTAAGTTAAAAGTTCAGAGAGGGCTATTTTGTGCTCTGGCCATGAAATGCATAGCCAACGCATGAGTGGTGATCAGAGCCACAATTTTGACTAAGTAAAAAATTCAGAGAGTGGTATTTTGTGCACTGGCTATGAGCCGCATAGCCAGCGCATGATCTGTAATCAAAGTGAAAATTTGGCTAAGTGTAGAGTTCAGAGAGTGGGGTATTGTATGCTAGCCATGCGACACATAGCCAACGCACAGGTCAACCCGGTTCAAATTTTTTTAAACGATTTAAACACGGTCGACCCCCCAATTCCCCCCACTTCTCACAAACCCATTCTCTCTCTCTAAACTCTCCTCAAAACTGAACCTAAGCACAAAAAACCTTCCCCAAATCATCTCCAACCCTCAAGAAATTCATGTGCATCATCTCATATCTCAACACAGGTAAATAATCTTCATATTTCATCCATGAGATCCCGTTCCCTTTTCCCCCTTTGTGTTGGATTTTGAGATTAATAAACTAACTTTTATGGGGTTGGGCGAATTTGGGTGGGGATTTGGTGTTGTTGTGTTTGAAATGGTTGTTAGATGCTACAAAAATGATTCCCAAACAAAAGAGAGGGTTCTTCAACCCTCCATTGTTGCAAAACTCAAAGGGATAGTTCTAGGCCCACAAGGTGTTTGACAAAATTCCTAAACCAAGTTTCTTGTGATTTTTGTGAAGTCTTGAGTAGCAATTGAACTTGAAACACATTCGAAACCTTGGGCATCACCATTAACACCCATAAGTCAAAAAACACTAGAAGTGAAGGGTGAACCACCAACCTAGGTCCTCAAACATGATTTCCCTTGTCTTGTAGTATAGTTTTCTTTAATTTTTTTTTTTTCTAGTTTAAGTTAGTTAACTTCTTTGTTTCAAGTTTTGTACCTTAGTTTGAAGTAGGTGTGGGGGAGGTTCACCCTTGGTTGTGCTAAAAAGTGAAAGAGTGGAACTCTAATTCATGAACACTCGACTTGAAATAAGTATGGGGTCCTGGGTTTAATTTGCAAATGAAGTTAGAAATTTGTGTTATAAACCTCTGCTGGTACAATGGTGAACAAAGGAAAGGGTAAAGTTGATGAGTCGGGCCCCTCGTAAGGTTCCAAGAGGGGTAGAGGGGGCAAGGCTACCCCAACAAAAAAGGGTTCTACCACCCGCAGTAGCAAGCAACCTGTAGTCCCCATTCCTCAAGCTTCTTCCCAGAGGCCTCGTCTCACCTTCGTAGGGTCTGGTTTGGAAGAACAATGGTACAAAGATTTCCCTCTAACTGATGGATATATTCATGAACGGCCTGTCAACAAGGTGGCATTAAAGAAGAATTTTAGGGGATTTACAACCAAATAATTGAAATGGACTGGGGCTCTGTATTTGACAACCCAGGGCTGGTGAATATTGACATGGTTTTAGAGCTATACAACAACATCATTTTTGCAAGAACAGAGGGTGGCGAGCCCTATCCTTCTATGAAATTAAGAGGTGAATGGGTGTCGTTAACAGCATCCACTTTGTGTGCACAATTGGGAGTTCCTGACCATCCCGTGGAACCATTGCTCGAGTGCATCAAAAGGCCTGACTATAAGGCCATTCGAGAAACTTTATGTAGGCTAGATTCCTAGGCCAAGTGGGCTAGATATAGATAGTACTCGAGGAAGCACAAGACACTGCTAATGGGTGATTTTATGAAGGAGGCCCAAATGTGGCTAAGGCTGCTAAACTACCATATCATGCCACTTGACCATTTCACTACTATGCTGAAGGAGAGAGTGGCCATTGTGTACTTCTTCTTGATGGGGCAACCTGTCAACATTGGGTATTGGATGCTTCAGGATATGATTCACATCAGGGAGGGCAAATCCCTTAAGCTTAGCTTTGAGAACACACTTACAGCATACTTGAGGAGGTTGGCCCCTCATTTGGAGAGGAAACATGACGGGGTTCTTGAGTGCCCAAACAATGTGATTGACATCTCTAATTTCAAGTCTCCTGATCAGTGCACTAAGCTCAACTTGACTCCAGCCCAAGAACGATCGGCCCAATCTACTGTGCTAGCGCAACTTTACAAGATTTCGATGATGGCTTGTGATCACTTCGAGTTAGATGTCTCGAGTGTGCTTACGGAATGCCCTCACACCACTTACTCACGGGTTCTCGTTGGAGAGGAGGGTAAGTGTTATATCCGGCAATTTCGCGTACTTGGAAAAGTGGAAATAACCTCGATTGTAAGGAATAAGGTCATGTTTGAATTTTTCTTAACATGTGTATGCCGGTTATGGAAGTTTGAATGCGGAAACATTGGAGAAGGCCTAAGGGCAAAATTGGAATTTTGGGAATTTGTTTCGGGAATTGCAAAATATGATTCATGGGAAATTGGGCTCAAATTAATAAAAGAAATTGAGGCCCAAATCTTGAAGGGTGGCCGGCCAACATGGCCTTGGCCCAAACCCATTTAAGTTGTCATGTGCCAACCATGTGACACACTAATACAAAGGGGGTTATATATGAACTCAACCCCTTAGAAGTTTCAAGAAAAATCATGATAAAAGAAGAAAAAAATGAAGGGGAGCATTCGGCTCCCAAAGAAAGAAGAGGAAAAAAAAAGAAGAAAGAAAAATTCTCAAGCTCTTTGGTTCCATCTAAAAATCTCATCCTTCTTGAATTCTTGATAAGTTCAAAGCGCTCTTCAACATGGTATAATTATTTATGCGAGAAAGTCATGTTTGCGGCAAGTTGGAATTTCAAGAAAAAGGTAAGAATTTATTCTTTTGTGTTATGGAACAAGTATATGTGTTATGATGATAGGAATTGGATGAGAATTATGGAATAGTGGTGTGTGTGCATGGCGTGTGTGTGTGAAGCATGTATGGCCGTGAGCCATGTTGGAGGAAGGAGAGGTGAAATTGATTTTATTTAGTTTGTTAGTTGTGTTGTATGACATTTGTGATGTAAATAAGTCATAAACGATTCGAATTGGCATTGAAATTGGCATGTATGTCATTATGGAATATTTGGTGTGTTCATAAAGTTCTATGTAAATGTGGAAGAAAGATGTGAATCATGATTATGGTTGATGAAATTGGAAGATGGAAATATATTATGGGTATGTATGTTGGAAATTAGAAATTTTGGATGAATTATCGTTTGATGGAAAACTTGTATATTTTGAGGAATAATGAGAAAAGCGTACGAAATGTATTTGAATGGCCTTGAATTAGTAGATAAATATGAAAACGTCGATATTGGATTGAAAGTGTGAAGTTAGAATGGAAGTTAATGCATTATGTAGAAAGAAAGACTATTTGTGTTAATATGTGTTTTGTAGCGATTATTGATGTTGTTGTTAGGTTGGTTGTTGTCATTTAAGCCGAGTTTAATGCTCGGGGATGTTGGATTTATAGGGGAGATGCTGCCCAAATTCTTGCAGACAAGTAAGGGCTAAGAATAAGCTCCCTAAAGGCATATGATTTATATTTGGTGACTTTGACCATTTGCAGATTCTGGGCGAAACGGGATTCGAGTTTAAGCGAGCATAAGACGTCCGTAAGGTATGTAAAGCCGACCTTTTCTTCAATTGGCATGTCCTAGACTTACTAGGCTGAGAACGGAATCTCGGGACTAATTTTGCTCCTGGAAATCCCAGTTTGATTTTGCATACTATTCATTCGCCGCATTTGAACTATAATCTTTGTATTTGGTTGAAAGAATGCTTAAACCTCCATAACTTCCGCAAATGTATCCGAATCGCTTTGAAACTCTCACAAATGTCCTTATGGATCCCAATGTTTGAAATTTATGTCTGCCGCCTCGACTTGACCCGAGGTGGGCCCGCAAGTCCCGAGACTTCCTTTATTTGATTTGTTTGGTTCGTTTCCGTATGATATGAAAGGAAAATGTTTGTCTATGACTCCAAGGTCGTTAGAAATGTCCTATAATGTTATCTGAATATCCCTCACTACGAATGATACGAAATTTCTCAAAGAATGACCTATGATGTGTTTTTGGGAAAAACTGATGATTTAAAAAAAAAGGGTCCGCAACTTTTGTATGTAAATCCCGATTAGCTCGATACTCATTTTGAGCCTCCGAAGTTAATATATATGTATATAAGATTAAGCGTCAAATCCTGGAACTTACTTTTGATATGCATATGGTTTCTGCACTACTCTGCTCGTGCCAATGGTTATGATTTCGTTCACCGGTACCCGGGCCGGTTTTGTGATCGTGCGCATTATGACACATTCGGCAGTATGATGTGTTACGGTTTTCGAGACCTCGCCATAGGGCCGGTTACCGTTTATGGTGTTATGATGTGATATGGCATCTGATATATTCGATGATTTGATGTGTGTGATATTATGATGTGTTCGGAGATGTACGGAGATTTGAAAACTTACGGAGTATGATGTGTTGTGGCACCGGCGTCGGGGGGTGACCACGTTCTGAGCGTTATGCATGATTTTTATTTGCATTACGTACATTTGCATTCCGCACAGTTTGATACGTTACTTCGTATTTGTTTCGTATCCTCGACTCCGATTATGATTTGGATTACTTGTACCTCTCGCTTTACATACTCGGTACTTTTTCCGTCGACCCCCTTTCTTCGGGGGTGCGTTTCATGCCGCGCGGTACAAGCGCTCGGTTGGGTGATCCCCGGTTTAGGCTATCCATTCTGCTACTTTGAGTGCTTCCCTCGATCCGAGCCCATATTTGGTATATATGTTTTGCTATGCACATCCCGTATGTTTGTGACTGTTCGGGTACGGCGGGGCCACGTCCCGTCATATGTTCGTATGTTACGTTACCGTTTGTAGAGGCTCGTAGTCATATTTGTGGGTCATGGGTCCGGTCATTCGTATGTGATTACGTTTTGCGTCCTTAAGCGGCCCGAACGCTACTATGGCCGATATGGCCCATATGTTTGTATGTATGTGTGTGTACGGGCGATGTGCATTCCGCCAGTTTTGATTTTGATCTGATGATTCTGCACGGGCGACCGCTTAGGACAAAGATTCGTTTACGTATTTGTATGACGTTTGCTATCTGCTATCGGTACGACTAATGTCCGTTGAATTTGGATATGTCCTAATATGACAATTTGGTTCGTAAGTTTGTTTGGGTGCCTAAGTAAGGCACCAGTCACGGCCCACGGGGCTGGGTCGTGACAAAAGTGGTATCAGAGCGGTTTGTCCTCGGAATGTCTACAGGCCGTGTCTCGTAGAGTCTTGTTTATCGGTGTGTTGTGCACCACATCTATAAACAGGAGGCTACAGGACATTTAGGATGTTGCCTTTCTTTGGATCTTAGATTGTGCGATAGAGCCAGCCGTAGGAAACGAATCCCTTCCTACTAACCTTTGATTTCAAATTTCGAAGGACGGTATCGACGGAAGACGGTGACCGATGATATTGGAAACTATACAATACACAGGTAAGCAATGGTATGTAAGATATATGTTGGGGAAGTCATTTAGAGTATGATTGAAATGTAAAGTTGAAGGTTAAAAGGGAAAACAAATAGGAAATTGCCACCGGTGCCGTTTGAATTATGTATGTAAGGTAAGTCTCGACATCTTCATATTTTTTTACTTGAAATTATTAGCCTGGTGTGGCTATGATACGATATGATACGTATGTATATATGTTGGCCCTGTGAGGCATTTTTGGTATTTTCTAACGTGCGGATGTTGGGGTAGTAAGAAATACGGAACCCCGCCCAAATTTTTCCAAAATTATGGAAAGGAAATTGGAGTATGTGGAATGGTTAGCAACCTTATAGAGGTCGCGTGAGTTGCGACGGATTAGATTAGTGAAAAGAAAGAGGAGCAACGCAGCTTTGAAATTAGAGTAAGTTGGAGTAAGTGATTGGAAATGTCTTGTAAAAGAAATGACAGATATATATATGTACATGTATGTGTAGGAGAAATTGTGACAAGCTTTAGTTTAAGGAAATGATAGTAGGGTTGCGATAAGAATGTGGGCGGAAAAAGAATTGTGATAGACATGAACGTATGCATAAGACAGTAGTAGGGTACTCATGATAGGATTGATCAAAAAAAAAAGGGGGAAAGGAAAGCCGATGGCCCAATGGTTCTAAGTAATGGTGATTGAGACGTTTTCGTTATCAGCAAGAATTGAAGGACCCAGAATGAAAAGAAATTATATATATATGTGAACGGAAGTGGGCATCGGGATCTAAGGAAGTAAATTAAGAATCGTACGGTTAGAAAGATAAATGACTTTCTTTAGAGCGGAGTGGGACCCGCTACGAGAACTCCCCGAAGATCCGCTAAGATCCCGATTTGCCCTAAATTATGTGACAAAGGTCATGTGGGACAGTTGACGCAATTGTATTAGCATTAACATATCAAAACGCACAAAAGTTTCGAGGTTAAGCGTGCTAAGGCCAGAGCAATTCTGGGATGGGTGACCCCCCTGGGAAGGATACAAAAATTTTCACAATTATAGGTATAAGAAATAAATGGAAATTTGGGGTAACCTAAAGGAAAAGCAAATATGTGAAGTAGCTAGCATCCCTACAGGAGTCGCACAGACCGAGGCGGACTAAATGGGTGAAAAGAAAAAAATGCAATACCGCTAGAAAAATTGGGCGAAATTGTATAGCGGTTGGAGACGCCGCAAGAAAGATAGTAGAAAATGTATAGGTATGTGTATGATTTTCCTCTGGCAACCATATTGACTAAGATGCGAGTCTCAACAACGAATGTTGCAATAAATGGAAGGCATTATTAAACGAGACACATGGGACAAAGCGGGAGGTAGGGCACAAATGTTACCAAATGGATAGACCTTGATTACGCTACCAGCTAAGGTCAAAAAGAAAATTCTAATACGACGATGTTTGGAAAGAAAGTGAGTGGGTAAAAGGGGTTCGAATGGGAATTTGGAAACATCGCGAATGGGTATGTGGTAATGACATTTTTGCGGTAAGACAACGATGATAAGGAAATGTTATGTATCAAAAGTATAAGAGAGTAAGAAAGGGCCTAAGGGCTATTATACAAGACCATCGAAATTTTCATAAGGACATAAACCTAATTGCTGTAGCCTATCGAGTGTTTTGATGAAATAATTTGGGGCACGAAGACCAGAGTGAGTAGGGAAACGTTGACAAGGGAACTTCCGTAAACCCCGAAGCATTAGTGGAAGTGGTCTGACTTTGATTGAAATTTTGTATGCCATACTTCTGCACCTCCAATTTCGATGAAGCTTTGTTTACTATGCCTCTGTACTTCCGAATCTGAATACGTTTTGTCTGATATACTTTTGTACGTCCGACTCTGACGGCAAATTTGTCTGATATATTTCTGTACGTCTGACTCCGATCACGGATCTGTCTGGTCTACTTCCATACGTTTGACTACGACTATGGACCTATCGATATAGTTCGGTGTATCCGATGCGATTATGGGTCATCCGATATGCTTTTGTACGTACGGCTCCGATTTTGAATGCTAAGCTAACGTTGGATTATGCTTCGTCATCGTCGTACTTTTGTACTTCGATTCGGGATACGGCTCCGTCCGACATCCGTCGATCTTCCGGTTCGATAAAGATTACGTTCGTCATATGTCCTATTTAAGATTATGCAAACCGTTGGACTGATAAAGATTTTGAGCAGCCCTAATACGGTAATATCAAAGAATGATGGAAGGAGTTGGAAAAGAAATGCCCTTACAAGTGCTCCCCGACTCATCCTGATTTACTATGAGACTAATTTAACATTCGAGGACGAATGTTCTAAAGGGGGGAGAATGTTATATCCGGCAATTTCGCGTACTTGGAAAAGTGGAAATAACCTCGATTGTAAGGAATAAGGTCATGTTTGAATTTTTCTTAACATGTGTATGCCGGTTATGGAAGTTTGAATGCGGAAACATTGGAGAAGGCCTAAGGGCAAATTTGGAATTTTGGAATTTGTTTCGGGAATTGCAAAATATGATTCATGGGAAATTGGGCTCAAATTAATAAAAGAAATTGAGGCCCAAATCTTGAAGGGTGGCCGGCCAACATGGCCTTGGCCCAAACCCATTTAAGTTGTCATGTGCCAACCATGTGACACACTAATACAAAGGGGGTTATATATATGAACTCAACCCCTTAGAAGTTTCAAGAAAAATCATGATAAAAGAAGAAAAAAAAAATGAAGGGGAGCATTCGGCTCCCAAAGAAAGAAAGAAAGGAAAAAAAGAAGAAAAAAAAAATTCTCAAGCTCTTTGGTTCCATCTAAAAATCTCATCCTTCTTGAATTCTTGATAAGTTCAAAGCGCTCTTCAACATGGTATAATTATTTATGCGAGAAAGTCATGTTTGCGGCAAGTTGGAATTTCAAGAAAAAGGTAAGAATTTATTCTTTTGTATTATGGAACAAGTATATGTGTTATGATGATAGGAATTGGATGAGAATTATGGAATAGTGGTGTGTGTGCATGGCGTGTGTGTGTGAAGCATGTATGGCCGTGAGCCATGTTGGAGGAAGGGAGAGGTGAAATTGATTTTATTTAGTTTGTTAGTTGTGTTGTATGACATTTGTGATGTAAATAAGTCATAAACGATTCGAATTGGCATTGAAATTGGCATGTATGTCATTATGGAATATTTGGTGTGTTCATAAAGTTCTATGTAAATGTGGAAGAAAGATGTGAATCATGATTATGGTTGATGAAATTGGAAGATGGAAATATATTATGGGTATGTATGTTGGAAATTAGAAATTTTGGATGAATTATCGTTTGATGGAAAACTTGTATATTTTGAGGAATAATGAGAAAAGCGTCTGAAATGTATTTGAATGGCCTTGAATTAGTAGATAAATATGAAAACGTCGATATTGGATTGAAAGTGTGAAGTTAGAATGGAAGTTAATGCATTATGTAGAAAGAAAGACTATTTGTGTTAATATGTGTTTTGTAGCGATTATTGATGTTGTTGTTAGGTTGGTTGTTGTCATTTAAGCCGAGTTTAATGCTCGGGGATGTTGGATTTATAGGGGAGATGCTTTGCCCAAATTCTTGCGACAAGTAAGGGCTAAGAATAAGCTCCCTAAAGGCATATGATTTATATTTGGTGACTTTGACCATTTGCGATCCCCGGGCGAAACGGGATTCGAGTTTAAGCGAGCATAAGACGTCCGTAAGGTATGTAAAGCCGACCTTTTCTTCAATTGGCATGTCCTAGACTTACTAGGCTGAGAACGGAATCTCGGGACCAATTCTGCTCTTGGAAATCCGAGTTTGATTTTGCATACTATTCATTCAACAAGCATTTGAACTATAATCTTTGTATTTGGTTGAAAGAATGCTTAAACCTCCATAACTTCCGCAAATGTATCCGAATCGCTTTGAAACTCTCACAAATGTCCTTATGGATCCCAATGTTTGAAATTTATGTCTGCCGCCTCGACTTGACCCGAGGTGGGCCCGCAAGTCCGAGACTTCCTTTATTTGATTTGTTTGGTTCGTTTCCGTATGATATGAAAGGAAAATGTTTGTCTATGACTCCAAGGTCCGTTAGAAATGTCCTATAATGTTATCTGAATATCCCTCACTACGAATGATACGAAATTTCTCAAAGAATGACCTATGATGTGTTTTTGGGAAAAACTGATGATTTAAAAAAAAAGGGTCCGCAACTTTTGTATGTAAATCCCGATTAGCTCGATACTCATTTTGAGCCTCCGAAGTTAATATATATGTATATAAGATTAAGCGTCAAATCCTGGAACTTACTTTTGATATGCATATGGTTTATAACTACTCGCTCGTGCCAATGGTTATGATTTCGTTCACGGCACCGGCCGGTTTTGTGATCGTGCGCATTATGACACATTCGAAGCGGTATGATGTGTTACGGTTTTAGAGACCTCGCCATAGGGCCGGTTACCGTTTATGGTGTTATGATGTGATATGGCATACGATATATTCGATGATTTGATGTGTGTGATATTATGATGTGTTCGGAGATGTACGGAGATTTGAAAACTTCGGAGTATGATGTGTTGTGGCACCGGCGTCGGGGGTGACCACGTTCCCCGAGCGTTATGCATGATTTTTATTTGCATTACGTACATTTGCATTCCGCACGGAGGTTTGATGCGTTATTCGTATTTGTTTCCGTATCCTCCGACTCCGGTTATGATTTGGATTCTTGTACCTCACTTACATACTCGGTACTTTTTCGCATCGACCCCCTTTCTTCGGGGGCTGCGTTTCATGCCGCGCAGGTACAGGCGCTCAGTTGGGTGATCCCCCGGTTTAGGCTATCCATTCTGCTACTTTGGAGTGCTCCCCTCGATCCGGAGCCCATATTTGGTATATATGTTTTGCTATGCACATCCTGTACGTTTGTGACTGTTCGGGTACGGCGGGGCCCTGTCCCGTCATATGTTCGTATGTTCTGTTCTGTTTGTAGAGGCCTGTAGTCATATTTGTGGGTCATGGGTCCGGTCTGTTCGTATGTGATTCTGTTTTGCGTCCTTCGGCCCGAATACTACTATGGCCGATATGGCCCATATGTTTGTATGTATGTGTGTGTACGGGCGATGTGCATTCGCCGGTTTTGATTTTGATCGATGATTCTCGCACGGGCGACCGCTTAGGACAGCATTCGTTTCTGTATTTGTATGACGTTTCTATCTGCTATCGGTACGACTAATGTCCGTTGAATTTGGATATGTCCTAATATGACAATTTGGTTCGTAAGTTTGTTTGGGTGCCTAAGTAAGGCACCAGTCACGGCCCACGGGGCTGGGTCGTGACAGTAAGTTACCAGCTGATGAGGATTTGTGCTCCGTTGACCTCATAGCAGCCGAGATGGAGGAAGGTAATGAATAAGAATCACAAGCACAGGATATTGATAATGAGGAGGAAGAAGAAGCCAAGCCGTCTGATGGCGAGGCTGAGTATGATAAGGATGATGACTGGGCCCTAGTGGGCCCTAGGAAGTATTTCTTGCCTTACTTTATTTTTAATTATTCCATCTACAAGCTTCGAGGGAAAAGCATGATTTAAGTGTGGGGTGGGAAATATGTCCCTTGTAACAAAATTTTTGAGGTTAAGGATGGTGATCAATTTGCCGTAGTTTTTTTTTTTGTTAGTTGTTGAGTCTTAGAGTCGAAAAAAAAAAACTCAAAAAGATTTCTAGTTTTCTTGATTTAGGTTTTCTTTATAGCTTCTTGAGTCCTTCTTTATTGACACACACCATCCACCCCAGTGAATTTTCTTATGGTCTCGGTTCTTTCCCGGGGGGAGGGAGGGGGGGGCTTTGAACCGGGATGGTTTTTTTTAGTTTTTGTAAAATAGTCGTAGGAGTCAAGCCTATTAGACCACTTGAATGCTAGGTGCTCGGGTTAGGTGGAATGTTAAAACCATGAGCTGTTCTTGATGATTTTTAAAAGCATGCATGAAAAGAAGTAACCTCTCTCGAAACACTTTTGTAGTAAAGTGCATTGACTCATGTATGACCCACTTGGCATAATGTGTAATAGTTGCTTGATTTGAGAGTTGTACGAATCTGTTTTGTATTGATTGTGTGTTGTGTGTGATGTGAGGAAACTCTTGTATGATTTATGCTGGATATTGATGACTAGAACTTGCTCGGTGTGTTCGTGAAGCGAAATTGAGTAAGAAGTTTAGTAAGTGATCTAGGCATTTTTTTGTTAGCCGAATTTTGAAAAGTTGCTTGCCTACCCTTTGTGTGTATATATATATATATATCCCTAGTCAACCCCGTTGAACCTTTAGCTTTTTCTTTTGACACCGGCCAATTGGCCTACCCCGTTGTTCTTTTTGACCAATATTTGATCCCTATTTACTCCTTGGGCACTTTTAATTGCTAATTAATGGAATTGGAGTTGGGATGTGAAATTAAGGGAGGGTCTGTTGAATGAAATTGAAATGAAGTCTATTGGTGTACTTGAATGTTTTTGAGTGCTAGTTAGTGGAAAATATAATCGTAAAATGCAAAAAAAAAAAAAAAAAAAAAAAAAAAAAAAAGATAGAAAAGAACTGAAAAACAGAAAATAGAAACTTTCTAGTTAGTCGTTTGCTTTCTTAGTATTCTTTCCCACTAGCTTGTCGAAAATAGGATGGTGCTTAAAGTTGAGAAAATAAATGGGTGTTGATGGGATAGAAAGTGTAGCTTATGGTTGAAAGTTATGGTTGATGAAGGATTGTACAAAATGAACTATGTTGTAAGGTATAACAAGTGCTTAGAGAGGTTAGTCACTATTTCCAAAATATATCCTACCAGTCCCTTAGCCTACATTACAACCATACAAGTCCTAAGTGATCCTAAATTCATATCACTCTAATTTGCGGAAGGGTTACACTAAGGATAAGATTATGGTTCTTCATGTTTGAGCATTGGATATTCTTGGTGAGAGTGAGCGATATTGTTTGCTTCTTATGTCCGTTGAAATAACGTCATTAACTTTGTGTGAAATATGGACAACTCTCTTTTGGGTGAGGGCACATAATCGATAGGATATGGGTAAAGTATTACTACTTGGTAAAGTAGCATACGCGTAGTATTTTGAGTGGTGTCTAGAGTCATATGCTTGTTTTTAAATAGATCGTTCTTGAGAGGTCTGGTTGCTAATATTTTGAAATTTGAGAAAATGGTTGTTTTGAAGCATTTGGCATGACTTTTGAGAGAATTGGCTCAATGTCTGTGTTTTAATGCGACTTCGAAACTTTTATATCCGTCGAATCCTGATGTAGACCTGTTTGAGTGGCATGGCTATGTAAAGTACTAGGGAATATTTGATAAGTGGTTACTCCAGGGCGAGCAAAGTCTAAGTGGGGGGTGTTGATATTTGGCACAAATATCTAGATTTATTATCATACTCACTCTAATTCTTAGCACTTTAATCGTAATTTTTAATATAAATTGTTGTATATGAGCTTATGTTGGTATGCTTGTAAGAATAGGTACAACAAGGACCAATGAAGGGTATTCCAAGCATTTTTTGATTGATTCCGAGGCTGTGCACGTTGGTTGAATGTTGGGAAGGAAATTCCAGTGCTTGAAGGCAGAATCTGACCACTGAAGGGTCTCATGTGCTGGCCATCCGCCGCACACCCAGCGCACAAAAACCCCATCTCTGAATCTCAGGAAGGCCATGCACTGTGCATGCGCCGCATGAAGGATGCACGAAGGACGTCATGCGCTAGCCATGCGTCGGACAACCAGCGCACGATGAGCGTCAGCTCTCCTAATTTGATCGGGATTGGACCAGCTTATCCACTATTTTCCCCTAGCTTATACATACTCGTTTTTAACATTAGAATTATGGCTTAGATGATTTTTGAGACTTGTGAAATTCTTTCTAGGTTTTATTCCTCTTCTCTTATTTTCTTTACATTGAAACCCTATGTTATTCATGCATTCTAGCTTCCATTCTCGAATCATATGTAACTAAACACCTTAATTCTGGGATTGTGGTTTAGCCATGAATAATGACGTTTGACAAGTATTTTAATCTTAGTAGTGTGTTCGTAAGCAATTGTTTATTTACTTCAGTGCTTAATTGCTTGATTATCTACGCAACAGTTGAGTTCTATTTGCTAATTTATAGATGTGCTTGGGAAAGACGTTAGTTTCGAGAAGGAGTAAAGAGATTGTGATCTGATTATCCCAATAGTTGGACTAGGATTTGTGACTAGGATAGGAATATACATAATTACCGCAATCAATTACATACTGTGCTCTTATTGCGTTCTTGATAAGTCAATACCATAGGAATATAGGAGGCGAATTATCTTGAATCGGCGAGTAGTGGTTAGGAAAAATACTACAAGATTAATAATCCGATTAATTAGCAATTGTCAAAGTTACTAAGATAGGATACTTGAATGACTAAATAGGATTGGTAAACCAACCACGACCCTGGAATATTTCTATAATCTTGATAAAAGCAACTCTCAAAGATGTTCGTAGCACAATTCTATTTTACATTGTTAGTTATTTAGTTTTCAGCATTAAGTTACAAAACAAACAAAGCTTTTGTTCATTACTTGCATAATTAGTAGCAATAGTTTATTTTCATGAAAGTATTGATAATAAGTCTCTGTGGGTTCGACATCCGGATTTATATAATCACCATATTACTTGTACGACCACATACACTTGAGTGTGCATTTTGACGCAACAAGTTTTTGGTGCCGTTGCCGGGGACTTAAAAATCAATTATTTTAACCAGAGTAAATTGTATTGCTTTATTTATCCAAGTATTAACGTCTTGATCTTAGTTGCTACTTTATTGCAGGTATTTTAATCGAATGTGAAGGACTGCGAGTCAAAACAATCTTGAGGAATTCGATCCTGAGCCTGAATGTACTTTCAACCGGCACAGGAGAGACTTGAACTTATTGCAGAATCCACAGGCTCTAGCCGCATTACCTGTGGTCATGGCTAATAATCCACCGGTGAAAGTGCGAGAGGTTGCAGCGCCTCGTGTGGCAGATGTAACTTCAAGCATTGTCAAGCCCACCATCGAAGGGCACTTTGAGCTAAAGAATCCTATGATTCAGGTAATTCACTCTAGTGGGCAATTCATGGCCATGTCACACGAGGATCCTCAGCGTCACATCCATACTTTCTGCAGATTGTTGATACTTTTGCTACTAGAATGGTCACTAAAGAATATGTGTAGCTAACACCATTCCCCTTCTCTGTGTTAGGGAATGCAAGTAACTGGTTATTAGCAGAGCTCGCAAATTCTATCACTACGTAGGATGATTTGGCGACAAAATTCTTGACAAAGTTCTTTCCACCAACAAAGACAGCTCGCCTCCAAAGGGAGATCAGGTCATTCAGGCAGAAAAATGGAGAAAATTTGTATCAAACGTGGGAGAGGTTCAAAGGTCTTCTCAGAGACTATCCTCACCACCATCAGACGAAAGAAGTTCTGGTACACACATTTATTGAGAGTCTGGATGCCCAACATAAGTCATCTCTAGGCACTGCTGCAGGAGGGCAGGCTCTTGATCTGAGTTACTTCATGATGTATTTTATAGGATTGAAGTACCATTTATTCTTGTATGATAGTCTAGGCCATAAAATTGCTTTGTTCGTTTGTCTTCTTACCTAAAAACTTCTCATACCCCTTTGAGTTCTACTGTGTCTGCATAAATGCAAAAGTGATAAAAATGTGTTGACTAAATCAACTAGGATTCAGAAATTATTTTTGAGCGGTGTGTGAATTGAAATAAGAGTGTCCTTTCTTTAACATGACTAAAAAATGAGTTTGCTTGATTTGCATTCAGATGGCTTCATATGAAGCTTTATATGGGCGGAAATGTAGATCGCCAATAGGATGGTTTGAAATGGGGGAAACACAACTAATAGGCCTAGAAATAATCCAACAAGCGGTTGAAAAGATTAAGATTATTCGAGATCGGTTGTTGACAGCCCAGAGCTGCCAGAAGTCTTATGCGGACAACCGTCGACGAAACTTAAAATTCCAAGTCAATAACTGGTTATTTCTAAAATTGTCGCCAATGATGGGTGTGATGAGGTTTGGCAAGAAGGGAAAGCTCAGGCCCCGATATATTGGGCCTTATAATATTGTACGCAAAGGGGCCAAGTAGCTTATGAATTGGACTTACCTCCAGAACTCGAGTCAGTTCATCCAATTTTCCATGTATCGATGCTCCGTAAATGTGTTGGAGATCCTTCCAGAATCATACCTGTAGAGGATGTTCGAATCACCGAGAAGTTGGCTTATGAAGAAGTACCTATTGCCATACTAGACAGGCAGGTACGGAAACTCAGAACTAAAGATGTAGTTTCAGTAAAGGTTCGGTAGAGGAACAATAATAGAGAAGAAATGACTTGGGAAGCGGAAGAAGATATGAAGTCCAAATATCCACATTTGTTTCCACCCCCAGAAGAGGCTCAAGATGATCCACCATTGTCCCCAGGTATGAGATGCTTTCTTTATTCATTTTCGGGTCATTTGTGGCCATGTTTCTTGTTGTGATATTGTAGCCCTGTGTGGCAATGTTATTTTGGGTTCCTGTGACAGGATGGTAGTGCTATGTTACAGGGGGAAACTCTGGCAAAATTTCCGTAGGATTCCCGAGAACTTAACATTCGAGGACGAATGTTCCTAAGGGGGGGAGAGTGTTACACCTCGGAATTTCGGGCTGCTGAGCGGTGAATAGACTAACGTAAGTTAAGGTGTATATGATGTCCCTACAAGTAAGAAGGGATACTTAATGATTCTAATTAAGATTCCAAAGACAATTGAGGCAAGGGAGGAAAGTTCATCAAAATGAAACTTCACTGCAACTCTGCGAAAGAGAGGTTCGACGGTCATTCTTTGTACCGTCGGACGGGTCGACACTTCGTCGATTGTGTCGTAGAATTGATTCAGCGTAAAGACCATTCGACGGAGCAGATCAACGCTCCGTCGATCAGTTCGACGGACCGTCCTTCTCGCCGTAGAATGAAAGGAAACGAAAGTTGCTCACTGAAAATTTCACGAGCTCAATGGTCAGATCGACGCTCCGCCAATCTGATCGACGCTTCATCGTTCGTATCGTATAATTGCCAGACGGGTCAGATTTTTTTATATACGGACGACCCAAGTTCTTATTTTTTTTTTTCATTTTATTCATTCTCCACACATCTCAAGAGCTCTAGAACATTCCATAAATCATACTAACATAAATTCAAGGTGAATCAATGAACAAACACCAATCATCAAGGAAATCAAGTGTTTGGATGTTCATTAGGGTTGCTAGAAGCCAAGCATCTCCTTGGGATTGAAGTTGGGTTTCTCTCCAAGTAAAGTATTGCCATCCAAAGCTCATTCCTACATCATAAAAGGTGAGTTTTAAGTTCATTCCATGCCATTAAGAATATTGAGTGGTTGAAAGACTTATATTATGGAAGAAAGTAGAGTATGGAGTTCAAATATGGAAATATTGGTATTCTTAAATAGTAACTTGACTGGAATCAGAGTTATTGATATGTAATGAGTATAATCTTGCCATGAATGTTATTGAAGATGTTGTAGAAGCATTGTATGAGGATGGATACGGTATTGTGCCATAGTTAGGGTTATGAAGGATTTTGATAGGGAATGTTGAGAATTTAATAATGTCTAGCTTGATGAAATTATTGATTAAGATATTGTGGGTGTTGTTATTGATGTTTGGGAGTTGTTTATTACGTGGAAGAAGTCATTGAAACAAAGGAGATGCTGCCCAATTTTCGTTAGCTCTTACATGGTTAATTGAGATCTAAAGCATGTTTCCGATTATCTTACCTTAGTACGAATTCTCTTGAATGTAGAATTGTGAGTATTGGAGGGGAGCACTTAGTCGGTAAAGCTAGAGCGACGTAAAGGTATGTAAGGCTAGTCCCCTTCTTTCAAAGGCATGACTTCTATACTATGATTTCTTTTCTACATTTCCATGACCTCCTTACATCCCAAAGATGGAAGTTAAGGATTCTTAAGAGCTCCTTATGAGAAAGAGATAAGATGTGTTCTATGTTAATGATGTTGATGAAGATTTTACTTCTAGAGTTTCCAAAGTTTATGAATTGATGCTATTATGAACTTAATGATCTTATTTCATAACTTTCTTGATGTTATTCATTGTTGGCCATCTCACCTCAAATTACTAGTTCCTTCATGGTGAGACATAATGAGGATGATTGTTCCATAATATAATAGGAGGTTCCCGACCTTACGTCCCTTCGATAGAGCTATAGCTTTTACTTTAGTTCTCATGCATGCTTTATGTTATGTATATGTATGATCACACCGTGCCTAGCTGGCCGGGCAGACACCACTACTAAGGGCATAGTGGGCAGCTATGATGATGATTACGCCATGTCTAGATGGCATAGGCAGACACCACTAGTGGGCGGCATGACATATTTACCCCGGACGCGGGCTAATGATGATCACACCGTACCTATATGGTCGGGCAGTTATATATATGCTTATATGATATGATGTTGATGATTATATAAGTTAGCATGCATGATTCCGCCTTAAGAGGCAATTAGTTACAGGCTATCCTTTTATCTTATATTCTTGCATCCCTTTAGCATGTTATTGTGTATGCTTTACATACTCAGTACATTGTTCGTACTGACGTCCTTTCTTTTTATGGACGCTGTGTTCATGCCCACAGGTAGACACGGAGGCAGCCCAGATTCTTAGGAGCTATATCAGCTTATACAAGAGCACCCCACTATTCTGGAGGTGCAACTTATTTATGCATTCTTTTGTGTTCATATTTTGGTATGACGGGGTCCTGTCCCGTCTTTATGTCTCAGTACTCCAGTAGAGGCTCGTAGATATGTATGCTTTGCATAGCTTTTTGGTAGCTTTGTGGGCTGATGTATATACATATGTAAATATGTTTTATAAATGTTAATGACTATCTCATGAAGAGTTTCGTGTTGAAATTGACATATGTCCAGGCTGGGTATGGTAGATAGCATTAGAAGTGGTGCTCGGTAGTCAGCTCCGGGTACCCGTTGTGGCCCACTGGTTGGGTCGTGGCACGAGGTACACTTAATCTCACCCTAGGCCGCAGGTGCGACTCATTACACTTAAAAGCAGCTCCGCACCGGTGAGTCATTCATCGCAGATGTGGGCCTTGGCTAACAATCCCATTCTCACACCTGCGGCCCACTTTGTGCAAGTTCAATCCCGCAGGTGCGGCCCCATACACGCAAGTGCGTCACACCAGAAACTAGAAAACTCAAGAGACTTTTAAGTTTCGATCCAACTCCCGAAACTCATCCGAGACCGTTACACCTCGTAGTTTCATACATTGAGATTCATCGTATGTTGGTTGCCCTAGTCTTGGACACCGAGATTATCTCCAAGGTTATACGAGATTAGACATGCCTATTTTATGTTTATGAGGGTTTAAGTTCATGTTTAGTAACTTATGGAAAGATTGAAGAATAAGTGAATCGAAGAGAAAGTGTTTTGTCGAAGTTTTGTTTTAAGGTTGTAATATACGGACTATATCTTGGGGAATACGGACTGTATTTTATGATATGGACCGTATTTAAGGATTTAAATATTTAACAGAGGAGGCAGATTTTGGGGTTGAGATATACGGCCCATTATACGGTCCGTATAAAATTATACGGCCAGTATATTGGCCGTATAATTTTATATGGCCAGTATATATGGACCGTATTCCCGAGGCGATGGATTTTGCTAATTTTATATATTACGACTCCTCCTCATTTTTAAATCATTTCAACTCAACCCCAAGTTCATATAAGCTCTAGAAACTTCTTCCATCATATTCAATCACTTCCCTAAGCAAAAATCAAAGATTAAAAGTGCAAATCAAGTGATCCAAGCTCAGGGTTTTATATTGAATCCTATTGTTGCTTCGTATGCTGAACTTAGGAAGAACTTAAGGGTGAAGAAAATTCTGTGTTGGATGGTTATTGGTCTCTAGAGGTAAGCTACTACCTTGTTTTTATGATTATGAAATTATTTAGACTTTCTACTGCTTATTAGATGAGGAAATTGTGAAAGGAAAGCTTAAACTTGTTCTTGGCTATAAGTCGAGCTGTGGACTGATCTTGATCATGTTGTTGTTGTGTTATTAGGATGATTTCCATGAATATGGATAGTATTTGATGTTGTTAAGATATTGTTGAGTTATACTTCATGGGTGAGAAGAAGGGAGATGTACATCATTCTTATATATTAGTATATATGAGAGTTGATTGACGAATATCCTCGTATGATTGTTGAAGGAAGTATAAGAGGCTCACTTGAGATGTTAGTTATTGCTCTTATGATTTTGCTACATAGACATGAAAAGGAAGAGAGTATAAACAATCATTTACGAAGTATATTTTGGGTTATTTGTTGTGTAATTTGAGAATACTTGTTGAAGTAAGTTTGAGGAACTTATGAAAACTTGTTGTGGTTGTTGTTGGCTGATGCATATGTTATTTTGACAAAGGATAAGGGGAAATGCTACCCGTTTCTTCATAAGAATCGAGTTATCGTTTGATATACGTGATATACTAGCGACATCTAAGTTATGTTTGCATTCCTTTGTTATAGGATTTGCGTACTAGTTGTGACAGGCTCATTGTTGGATTGCTTGGATGACTTGAGGCATGTTAAGGTTAATTTTCCTTCCTTTTGGCATGATTCTTAGGAACGGAACGTAAACGTAACGCTATTCCATAATGACTCTATTCTTAGTAGCTAGGGATATTCCATGTTGATTCATGTTCTAGAATGTTATTCTCAGTAAGTTCTTCTTCAGATTCAGTATGATCCTTAAAGTCACCTATTGATAAAACGCTGTCTCATAATGATGTTCCGAGGTGTAACAACCTTACGTCACTCCGACAGATTCAGAATGTACGCGTATATTATGTATTATATATATGTATGCGTACGAGAAAGGTGACGGCGTTATATTCGCACTACCACCTGATCAGGTGGTCACATGATGATGATTATGATGATGATGATGCCCACAGAGGCCAATATGATATGATATGACGGGATGCCCACAGAGGCTTGACAAGCGTTATACGCACATATATATATATATATATATATATATATATATATATATATATATATATATATGTATATGTATGTATGACCCTTATGCATGCATGCACAGTATTTATGCATATCATTGGCCCACAAAGGGTAGTTCTGATGTACAGGTTGATTCTCTCATGTCTCATGTTACTTTCATGTCTTTATTATGCTGCTTTCCATGCCTTACATTCGGTATATTGTTCGTAATGACGTCCCTTTGCCTGGGGACGCTGCGTTTCACGCCCGTAGGTCTTGACATATAGGTTGACAGTCCTCCCAGTAGTATATCAGCTCAGCAGACAGTGTTGTTGCACTCCACTTGTTCCGGAGTTGCCTTGTGAGTCAGCATGGATATATATATATGTCCCAACTACATTATATCATTTATTCAGTAGAGGCTTGTAGACATTTATGTACAGTCAGATGTTGTATAGCCTTGTCGGCCCGTACAGTATATCCAACTTATTTATTTAGTTATGTCCTTTCAGACTTGTCATATTTCAATCCATTACCTCTATGAGTTAGCAGATTATCTCATGGCCTACCTATGCTATGACCACGTTTATAGATGTATATTTAGTGGTGCTAGGCAAGTAAAGCCCGGGTGCTCGTCATGGCCCTCCGGTTTGGGTCGTTACAGAGACCTCCCAGACATGAACCAAATATGCATACCACTCCTAAAACACGCTACAAACTCACTCGCTCACTCGAAATTTGCAAAAGAGGTCATCTTGACCCGATCAACCGTAAACGCCGTTGTCACGACCCAACCGGAGGGCCATGACGGGCACCTGGTACTAACCCACTCGGGCACCTCTTGACGTACTCTCATATTCATATCTACGTGAGCCACATGGCTTACTCATAATTTACATACATCAATAGTGCTAATCTCGTTGGGCAACAACGCATTTACATCATCATCAATAACAATGCCCATATCCATATACACAAGCCGACAAGGCTATTAAAATGATATACAAAAATATGAGCCGACAAGACTAAAAGACATCTACTCATACATAACTATCTACGAGCCTCTAAGAAGAGTATGTAACATAGTATTGGCGGGACAGGACTGTCACACCCCAATCCCGATGAGGCATGATGGGCACCCGACCCCTTACTCAGAGCCGAACGAACCCGCTGGTTCTTGTGATATTCATAATCTCACTGGACTCTTAAGCCACGAAATGAAACGCGTAATGAAAGCTTCTCAAAAATATTCTGTTCGTTATTCTCGAATCACGCAAAATCGGTAATCATATGATCTTTGTAACATAATGCCTGATGACACATCGGCCATGTGCCCGCTACAAGATCGACATGCTATCCACGTGACTCGTCCGCAAAGTCTCTAACTTTATTCCGTATACCATAACGTAGATACTCCGACTCGGCAACACTCCGAATGAAATGGAGCTCGCCAACCCCGCCGAGCATCCTCTAGCAACATCTTCCACTCGTCCGTATACACCGCGTGGTATGAAACGCAAGCCGCCCACAAGAAGGGACGCGACGAGCGATATACCGAGTATGTAAGGCATGAGTAAAACATTTTAGAGGATACAAAGCATGGTAGTAACAAGACGAAAACATAGGGCATTTCATTAGATAAAAGAGTAACCTGTACATCTGAGTGCCTTTTAGGCGGAGCCATGCATGCTTAGTGCTGCGGAACGTGCAGCCCGATCCATATATATATATATATATATATATATATATATATATATATATATATATATATATATATATATTGCCGCGGAACGTGCAGCCCGATCCGTATATATGTAATAAAAGAGTAACTCCGTACATCCGAGTGCCTTTTAGGCGGAACCATGCATGCTTAGTGTTGCGAACGTGCCCCGATCCATATATATATATATATAATGGCGGAACGTGCAGCCCGATCCATATAATATATTGCTGCGGAACGTGCAGCCCGATCCATATAATATATTGTCCAACGTGCAGCCCGATCCATAACCACATATCCCGCGTCCGGGCATCCCGCGTCCGGGACGGTATCATGTCATATTATACCAACCGATCGTGGGTTACGCGTATATAACGCTCTCGCCCTTTCCCATATTCCCTATATACATATACATATACATATATCATATTCATATATCATATAAGTAGCATGCATGAGAGCCCAAAGAAAGTCATGTATCTATCGGAGTGACGTAAGATCGGTAGCCTCCGATCATATTATGGATTAATCGTGGTCGCTTTGTCTCACCTCGAAGGAACGATTATTATAAGGTGAGACTGTCAATGAATAATAACTTCACGAGGAAACGTAAAATAGGATCATAAGGCATCAATTCATATACTTTGGAATCTTTAAAAAGAGTCATCATTCATGAATAAAATTGAGAAATCAAGAATTAGCTCAACATTCTCATATCGTCATTGAAATCATAGACTTGGAACCTTTACTCATGGAATCATCATCATCATATTCATCGTAGGAAAATATTCTCATTTTTGACATCATCGTTGTCATTGTAAAACATATCCATCATTGTTGTCATGAAAGCTTACGGAGTCATAAACCTCCATTTTGGAAAGATACAGACATTTCAGAATTCTTTTCACAAATAGGTCGTTAGAACCAACAAAGGAAAGTCGCGGGGCCCATGGACGAGCGTCAACCCGATCCGAGCCCGCCTATGAAAGTTAAAGATTATTACTCGTTATGAAATCTTCTACGATGGTTTCGAAGCGATCCGAGCCCATCCGTGAAAGTTACGGCGTTCGTAGTTTCGGACTCGTTTAGGAACAAAATTCTTTTGAAAACAAAACTTTCTAAAACAACAAAGTTATGGAAGCATTTATGAAATCGTAATCTAAGAATCATGCCTTTGAAAGAAAGGGACGAGCCTTAACATACCTTGGCCGCTCCCTAGGCCAATCCAAACTTATGCCTTGGCTCCTCATGATCTACAATCACGTCATTAGATATCAACCATTAGCCATAAGCACTTAAGAATCCGATTTCAAACTAACACTTTGTCTACGGAAATTTGGGCAGCATTTCCCCTATAAATCCATCAACCCCGAGAATTCAACTCGGCCAAAACAATCATCAACAACAACCATACCAACAATCATAATAACAATATCCATGAGTGATCCGAAACGCATTCTAACATCAATAATTCCTTTCTACACAATTCGACAACATTTCCTTTATAGTCAAATAAACTACATACGATCAATTCAATACCAATGCTCACATATTCGATTACTAATCCGCAACCATTCAAATATGATTTAAGAACATTCCAAGCAATTTATACAATATTCAAAACAATCCAAACCATATACCACTTCACCCGAAACTACCAATTTCCATAGAGGCAACAACAATACGTTTCTTTCTTCCAAATTCATACACTACCTTGACAATTCCATACGTTAGCGTCATCATTTCCATCAATACTTTAAATCATATTACAATTATATTAGCTTCCAAACAGCCCACACGATTTACAATTTCCATTTGGATTATTAAACCTTCATTTTCATTACATAATCCACAACGAACGACACCCAAAATACTACATAACATCAGCTCGTCATATTCCACCAAAAACAGCCCCTACACGGCCAAGCTTCAACATACACAATTTCATGAAGTTCATTCATTTCCGCACATTCTATCACACGTACAACTATCCATAATACACAATCCAAACATGCTAAATAAATTAGTTCTTCATCCCTATACAACCTAACATACACACGGCCACACACAACTCACCACAACTTCATGAGCTTCATTCATTTACACACTCCACAACATCCACAAATCATGCATAACATATGAAAAACAAGTTTGAACCTTACCTTTTTCCCTTCAACTTGTCTCCTCGGCTAGGACTACCATTTGCGAGAACGAACGGTTTTCTTATTCCAACAACTACTCCACGTCGACGAGGACCTTCCAATTAGTGGGAAAGCATGAAGAAATTATTTTTCCATGATCAAATTATGGGGGCAGTTTTCGCCGCCCCCATGGCCGATTGTCTCTTCTCTCTTTTCTTCATGTTTCTTGAGTTTTCTAGAGTTAGGAAATGATAAGTTGAGCCTTGTAGTTTCATCACATATATATATATATATAAATATAGGAGCACATAGCTGGTCATGTGCTCCTTTCTTTTCTTTTTTTTTTCTCCAATTTTCTTCACTTTTCTAGAAATTTCCAAGGTCACAAAAGATGAATTCTTCCTTGTCATCTTTGCCCACATGTATATGTTTAGCCTTCACAAATATAAAATGAACACATGTGCCATTCCATGGCTTGAAAATATTGGCCAACCATAGGTGGGGCCTACTCCAACATGTCATGAACTAAAATTTTCAAATTCTAAGTTTACCCTTAATGCTCCATTCCAACAAAAGATGAATATGCGACTACGCATTAAAACAAAATCGAAGATTACAATTCTCCACCTCACCTTCCAAAATTGTCTTGCCCTCAACTTTTCACGACTAGTTCGGAATGTCTCAACGTGCGAAATGCAGGATATAACAAGGACCCCGCCATGCCCATATGTATCATGCCCAATATATATTCGTATTCGTATTCATACTCGTATCAGTATCATACCCGACTATGAAAGTTCGGTGTTTCACATACCCGGCCATGACAAGGCTCGGTGATTATACATACCTGGCCCGACCAAGGCTCAGTGTTATCCGTACCCAACTGCCGTGGTGTGCGCGCGATAGGTATTATACCCGGCCATATAAGCTCGGTGTTACATAATAGTCATATATACTTAGACACGTATACATAAGAGTCCATAAGTATCATCAACATCATTACCATCATCGTTTTCGTTACGTCTATCCTTGGAGGATCAACTATCATATAAGAGATGCAATGGAATCATGAAAGTATCGAGGATCATGAGCTTTAGTAACTTTAGAGATAGAACCATTTGGAGGACATTATAGAACTCATGAAAGGATATATATAGCCAAGGAACCATGCCTAATTGAAAGAAGGGTTAGCCTTACATACCTCTTCGTCTTCTTAACTATTTAACGATCACCGTTGAAGCTTGAATAATCTACATTTAGAAGGATTCATACCATGGTTAAGCTTTAATGATACTCTTAAATTCAAACTAGAATAATTCATGATCTAATGAAAATTAGGCAAAGATTTCCCCCGTTTCGTCAACTTCCTCCATTTTACAAAACAACTCCCAACAACTACAATAACATCCATAATACACTCACAATATCATAATCAAGCAATCGCATTCCATTAAACCTTTAAGATCTATCCGTGTGCTTAACTTATACCAACAACTCCACACCCATTTTAGCACATTTTCATATAACTCTTCTTCATCACCATTATTACCTTCCATAACATGATTATATCCATATCATACTAAGAATCATGACTCAATATAGTTTACTACTCATAAACATCATAAAAGCTACATTTGGACTTCATTTTCTACTTTCTTCTTCTACCCAAGTTTTGCTACAACCCAACATTCTCAATAACATGAAATAAGCATGGAAACTAACCTTTTCATCCCATAGAAACAAGCTTTGGAGCAGCTATCAAATTTGTGCAAAACCCTAGCTACAATGCCGAAGTATTTCTTGAAATCTACCAACCCTAGGAAACCTTCTAACACATGAACACTTGATTCTTGCTATTTGATCTTTGTAATCTCTTGGGTTTGGGTGTAATATGCTTAGAGAAAGGTTTTGGAGTTTTTGGAGAGCTTGGAAGAATACGCGAAATGAAAATGAGCAAGGGTCGTCCATGTTATAAAATAAAAAATTTGACCCGACCCGATTTATACGGCCTATTATACGGGCCGTATAATTTATACGGTCCGTATAATCAGGCCGTATAATACCACCAGGCCACACCCTTCTCTGGAGCAAACCTACGGACCATTATACGGGCCGTATAATTTATACGGTCCGTACAAATGGCCGTACAACTGGGAAATCCCGATTTTCGTTCTCGTCGACTCGTTTGACTTCCAATCCTCGTGGAACCTTCTTGGAACTTATGTAACACTTCATTAACCATACAATAGGCCCTATAGCAGCCCCTTAAGATATTTCTAAATAAACATTAACTCAATTATAGCGGAAACCTTTCCGAACACGACTTACATATCGCTCCCTTCAACAAACTAAACTTCACATATTCGTATGACTTCGAAATCTTATAGTAGGCACCTTAAGCTATCTAATACTTCCCTTAATCTCATAAGAATTTCATAATCACCTTAAGCTCACCTTAGCCTATCCACAAGGCAACACATACGGAATTTTCGAGGTGTAATAGCCGTACAACTAGATTTCCAACCAAAAGACCAAAATGCCCCCAAGCTCCTTGGGAACCGAACCAACTACTCAACCAAGTCATAATCAACATTTCAAACCTAACAGGATTGATAAAATTAACAAAAAATACCTATTTACCCCCGATGTTGACTTTGGTCAACTAAACACTTAAGAACTTTTAAAAAATCCATTTTCTCACTCAAATCACATCTGAATGCCTTGGGAATCGCGTCACCCATCCCCACAAGTCAAATATAGTCTAATGAAGCTAGGGGAAGGGTCAATAAGGGTAAAATAGTCAAAATAGCCAAAACAATCTAACAGGTCGTTACATCATCTACCACTTAAATACATGTTTGTCCTCTAACATGAAAGAGAAGATAAATACCTGAATAGCTGAAAAGCTGGGGATATCTAATCCATATTTCAGATTCTGTGTCCCAGGTGGCCTCCTCAACCAGACGATGCCTCCGCCGAACCTTTACTGGCGCAATCTCCTTGGACCTCAACTTTCAGATCTGTCTATCCAAAATAGCAATTGGCTCCTCCTTGAAAGTCAAATTCTGATCAAGCAACACCGAATCCCACTGAATCACATGAGAGTCGTCCAAATGATACTTCTTCAGCACTGAAATATGAAACACGGGGTAAACACCTGACAAACCAGGAGGCAAAGCCAACTCATAGGCTACCTCACCAATGCGGTGAACAATCTCAAACGGGCCAATATACCTAGGGCTCAACTTGCCCTTCTTTACAAACCTTATCACACCCTTCATGGGTGAAACCTTCAGCAATACCCACTCACCAACCATGAAGTCACGAACTTTCCGGTCCGCTTAACTCTTCTATCTACTCTGAGTTGTAAAAAGTCTCTCCTGAATCAACTTGACCTTATCCAAGGTATCACGAAGCAAGTCTGTACCCTAAGGCCTCACCTAAAATGCATCAAATCAACCAATGGGAGAACGACACCTCCTACCATATAATGCCATCTCAATGCTCGAATGGTAACTGTTGTTATATGCAAACTCCGCTAAAGGCAAGAACTGATCATAATGACCACCAAAGTTAATCACACAGGCCCGTAACATATCCTCCAGGACCTGAATAGTCCGCTCGTACTGACCATCAGTCTAAGGGTGAAGCGTTGTACTAAGCTCCACTCGAGTACCCAACTCCTTCTGCATGGATCGCCAGAAATGCGATGTAAACTAAGTGCCACGATCCAATATGACAGAAATGGGTACACCATGCAAACAAACTATCTCATATGTAGATCCTAGCCAACTTCTCCGAATTGTAGGTAGTCTGAACTGGTATGAAATGAGCAGACTTAGTAAAACGGTCCACAATGACCCAAATAGCATCAAATTTCCCCAAAGTCTGTGGCAATCCTACCACAAAGTCTATGGCAATCCTCTCCTATTTCCAATCAGGTATGGGCATCTTCTGAGTAATTCCACTCGGCTTTTAGTGCTCATACTTCACCTGTTAACAATTCAAACACTTAGCCACAAATACTGCGATATCCCTATTCATATTATACCACCAATAATGTTGTTTCAAGTCCTGATACATTTTTGTAGCTCCCGGATGAATAGAATACCTAAAACTGTAGGCCTCTTCCATGATCAATCTAGCTAAATCACCCACCTGGGGAACATATATGCGACCCTTGATCCTCAAAACTCCCTCACTATCAAGTTGAGCATAAATTTCTCTTGAGTTCTTGTGGAAGAAGTGTGGAGAGCTTTCTAGAGAGTTCTTGAAGGTATCGGAAAAATGAAATAAATGAAAGGTCAGTCCCTTATATTAATTTTAGAAGCTGTCCCGACTCAATTCTACGGACCAACATACGGTCTGTATCTTTTATATACTGGCCGTATGTCTGGCCGTAGATTTGGTCCAGTGGAAGTCCGATTTTGGGCAGAACATATGGCCTAACATACGGCCAGTATGTTGGGTCGTATAATGCCTAGCTTTTCCGAACTCCTTTTCGCCGACTCGTTTGATATCCAATCCTTATGGAACCTTCTTAACACTTGTTAAACAGGACGTTATAACTCTTCTCTAAGACATCATTAAGTCACCATTAACTTGTCACTCATAAATCCTTTCCGATACATAACGTATACCTTGCCTTTCTTGGCAAACTTTCTTCTCTTGCCTCGAATGTCTTTGAAATCTCAATTAGGATAATCAAGTACCATTTCCTACTTATCAAAACATCGTATACTTCATGCCCTTCGTTAGTCTATTCACTGTGCATGAACGAAAAAAATTTCGAGGTGTAACATTCTTCCCCCCTTGTGGAACATTCGTCCTCGAATGTTAAGCACTCGGGAATTCTACGAAAATTTTGATAGAGTTTCCCTTGTAATATGGCACTACCATCCTGTCACAATAGCCCATACTAACAATGCCTCACAGGGCCACAACATAATAGCAATAAAGTTTGGCCACCCAGGACCCATATGCATAAAAAGAGAACACACATACCTCATGATCTTGACGCTTCATCTTGGATCCGTTCTAAGTTGAAATAAGCGCGGTACTGGACCTCATATTCTCTTCCGCTTCCCAAGTCATTTCTTCTCGTTGTTATTTTGCCATAAGACCTTAATCGAGGCTACTTTATTTCTAAGTCCCCGTACTTGCCTATCTAGTATGGCAACGGTACTTCTTCATAGGCCAACCTCTCACACTTGAACATCATCTCATCGGAACAATTCTCGTAGGATCTCCAACGCACTTAAGTGAGCATCGAGACATGGAAAACCTATGGACGATTCCGCTTCCCAGGGTAAGTCCATCATGGCACTTGGGTCTTGCGGGTAATTTTGTAAAGGGCCAATA
>NC_081345.1:3415808-3438645 GCF_029784015.1 Lycium ferocissimum | reverse complement strand
GCATAGATTATAAGTAACAATGTCGTGGGGTCATGGATATATACTGAGACAAGAGAGTAACCTGTGCATAGGGACGCCCCTTTCGGGCCGGATACCAGGCATGCTTGTTTTTCCTTTTTAGAAAAAGAGTATTTCTTTTCATAGACATAGAAAATAGAATTTATGTCATGTCTTAGTGTATCATAGTAGCTTGGCATATCATAGTATTTAATAGTATCATAGCATAGCATAGTATACCATAGTATCATAGCATAGCGTAGTATATCATAGCGTCATAGCATAGCATAGTATATCATAGTATCATAGCATAGCATAGTAAGTCATAGCATAGCACCGAACAATGTCGGCTCGCCCACATAGCACCGAATATATCGGCTCGCCCATAAATCCCGCGTCCGGGCATCCCGCGTCCGGGATGATAAGCCAGCTGACCAGGTGGCAATGAAACATAGTTTCCTCCCCAATTACCAAGTATCCCTACCTCCCACCCCATGTACAAGCGAGCACGGTTTTCATATACATATTATATAAGCATGCGGAGAGCCCAAGAAAATCATGTATCCATCGGAGTGACGTAAGGTCGGGAACCTCCGATTATATTATAGAATAATTAAGGGCGCTTATCTCACCTTGAAGGGATGATTAATATAAGCAGAGACTATTAGTGGAGAGAGCAATGTCATGAGAAAGTATAAAAACAGATTATAGGGCATCGTTTCGTATACTTAGAATCTTTAAAGGAAAACATTATTCATGAGTAGAGTCGAGGATTCAAGAAATAGTTTAACGTTCTCGTATCATGACCGGAATCATAGACTTGGAACCTTTAATCATAGAATCATCATTTTTCATCATAGAGCCATAGTCGTCGTCTTAGTCATTAAGGCTTGCAATATTGTAAAACTTAGTTTTTGGAGAAAAACGAATATTTTGGAAAACATTTGTAAACTTTTAGGAAGGAAAATCCTGTTTTGGAATCGAGGGATTAGTTAAAACAACTATGATTTAGTGGTCGGAGCGATGTCCAAAGGTTTCCTTGAATTACAGTACGGAAATAAACCAAGTGGAGCCATAGGGGGAAATTAGGGGATTGTGGGCCCACCTCGAGTCAAATGAGGCGGCGTATCAAATTTACGTATATTGCAATTCATGGCGTCACTTGGGAGGGTCTTAGGGTAATCGAGTCCTATTTGTATAAGTTCTGGATGTTTGAGAAGTTTTTTCCAACATTTCATGCAAGTTCTAATTCAATTCTGCTGAGTGAATAGTAGTTAATTTCAATCTCGGTTTTCTAGGAAAGGAATTATCCCCGAGGCCCGTGTTCAAGCCTACTACGCCTAAGACATGCCAAAGAAGGAAGGTGAAGTCTTACATACCTCTTTTCGCTCCTTATGCTATTCAAATTCAAGCTCCAACTTCGAGAATCTACAAATTGGTCATGTTTACCAAACATGATTAGTGCCTTTTAGAATTGAATTCTTAAAACAATACTTGGCTACCGAAATTTCGGCAGCACTTCCTCTGTAAATACATCATTCCCTAAAATCATCTTAGCCAATTCTCATCAACAACAATCCGGGAATTCAACCCGGCCAAACCGTCAATCATAATATCGCAACCATATTAACAATTTCCAATTTCAACCCAAGATGCATTCTAACAACTTAATCTATATACTACTTCCTTCAAGACCTTCCAACTCCAATGAAAACAACAACAACCTAATAATTCATATACCAACAATATCATACTAGTCTCATAATCTTCCATGCATGCAAGAACATTATATTCCATCTATATAAACTTTACACAAGAAGACTCCAACTACCACAATTTCTCTAATATCCTTAAGCTTCTATTAGCAACATAAAGCTCACACAATAACGATTAAAACATTGAATAAAATCAATTCATTCCCTTCCATATTGCACCACAACTACACGGCCATACCACCATACACACAACACACGGCCAACATCATGCATACACAACTACAACCTCTCCAAAATCATTCAATTTCCATTATCAACATAGTATCGACAACAATAACAACCAAACACTAGATAATATAATTAAAACATGATTTCCACACACACACACATATATCACACCTCACGGCCACACTTCCATCTTCATGTTCCATATCAATTTCATCCATTTTTGTGTACTACAACTTACATAAACACCCATAACATATAAAAGGATATAAATTCTTACCTTTCCTTCTTAATTCTTCACTTGGCTAGAATTTGCACCTATATGAATATAAGCTTCCTTGCTCCACCAATCACCCCACTTTGCTTAGGACCCTTCAAGGAGTTGTTTGGCTAGGAGAAACAAGTTGGAACTCTTCTCTTTTTTTTTTTTTTTTTTTTTTTTTCGGTTTCTTTCTCAAAGTGGCCGAATGGCCATGTCTCTTTTCTCCTTCTTTCTTTTGTTCTTATTTTCTTGAAATTTCTAGAGAGTTATGGGATGATTTAGAAGACTTAGTCTTCTTTTAATTCCCATGAATTTTAATCCACATGGGCTTGGCCCATCAAGCAAGGTGGACGGCCAACTTTGGCCCAAATGATCAAGTCCACTTTTTTTTTTTCATGCAATTCATGAAAAATTGTTTTCCAAATTCCAAATTCACCCTTCGTCTTCCTCCATAATTCCACGAGACGTATTGCGAATTTTCCTTTATGCCCTTGACCTTTCTTAATAATTCCGCTTCTAAATGCTTCATAAGCAATTCATATGCTTAACAAAATAAAAATAGGGCCTTGCTTGTCGTCCTCCCGCAATTGTCTTGAATTATCCGATTGCACAAAATGCGGGATATAACACATATGACGATAAGTATAACGCTAGTATAATTTCTCTTCAATGTAGATTTGCAAGTTTGGGAGAATAAGCGTTAATTCGTAGGAGATCAATCAGGTATGTTAAGGCTCGTTCCTTTCTTTCAAAGGCATGATCCCTATGGTACGATTTCATAAATGCTTCCATAACTTCTTTGTTTTCAAAAGATAGAAGTTTATAACTCCAAGGCATGATTCCTTTCCCGATAATCCATAAATGTTTTCCAAAATGCCTGTATTTTCCAAACCAGAGATTTATGATTCTGTGAGCTCTTATTATAACGGCGATGAACATGTTTTTACGATGATAATGATGATGTTAAAGATGAGAATGTTTCTATGATGATCATGATGATGATGATGATTCTACTTCTAGAAATTCCAAAGCTTATGAGATCAATGCTTTTATGAGATTATTGAGCTTATTTTATGATTTTCTCAATTTTTCTCATTGTTGTTGATCTCACCTTATGAATTGTTCCTTCGAGGTGAGATATAGCGATAATGGTTGTTCCATAATGTGAATTGGAGGTCACCGACCTTACGTCACTCCGCTAAAGTGGTAGCTTATATTTGAACCCTCATGCATGCTATGAGTATAATATGTGTGTAAAGCTATTTTGTGACATTACCAAGTTCTATTATTTTATTTTGTTATTGGACTGCACTCATTCTTATGATGTGATGTTTATATATAAGGCACAATTGACAGGGGTTGACGCTGTGGCCTTTGTTGTGATGTATATAAATAAGGCACAGTTGACAGGGGTAACGCTGTGGCCTTTGTTGTGATGTATATATATAAGGCACAGTTAACAGGGGGTGACACTGTGGCCTTTGTTGTGATGTATATATATATAAGGCAAAGTTGACAGGGGGTGACGCTGTGGCCTTTGTTGTGATGTATATATAAGGCACAGTTGACAGGGGGTGACGCTGTGACCTTTGTTGTGATGTATATATATAAGGCACAGTTGACAGGGGGTGACGCTATGGCCTATGATGTGATGTTTATCTATAAAAGGCACAGTTGATAGGGGGTGACGCTGTGGCCTAGGTGGTGATGTTTTAGAGGTGACGATGTGGCCTATGTTGTGGCATTTCTATAGATATATGTGTTCTCATGATATAGCCATAATGATTTATTTGTCCTTGCACATTCATTGAAATGTCTCAGATGTCTTCCATCATTTTATGTACATATTGATTTAAAAAGGTTAAAGTTGCATGTATGGTATTAGCCTTAAGAGGCAATCAAATGTATAGGTTATCTTTATCCCTTGTTATGTTCTATATTTCTGTCTCAGATGTCTTCCATGATTTTATGTACATATTGGTTTAAAAAGGTTAAAGTTGCATGTATGGTATCCGCCTTAAGAGGCAATCAAATGTACAGGTTATCTTTATCGCTTGTTATGTTCTATATTTCTTATTATGTTGTCATTCATGCCATACATACTCGGTACATTATTCGTACTGATGTCCCTTTGCCTAGGGGCGGTGCATTTCATGCCACGCAGGTGTATACAGCTGAGTAGAAGACATTTGCTAAAGGATGTTCCCAGGCTATCAGCTGGATTGGTGAGCTCCATCTCAGTCCAGAGTGTTACCGAGTAAGAGTACTTATGTTATGGCATTTCGTGTATGTTAGAGACTTTTGTAGACAGTGTTCTGTGGATATTGCGTCGAGATGTCGACAGTTGTGTAAAGCAACCATATAGGTCGATGTGTTTTTATACTTTATTTTTAAAGATTTTATGGTGACTAAAGGTTTTCTTTGAATTAACGATAAGGGAGAGGTCCCTGATTTGACGAAAGAGTTTTATTAAATAGTTTTTTTTTACCTGACGGAAGCGTCATTTCATAGATTAAAGGTTCACAAAAAGTTGTCACTCCTGGATGGAATAGTAGTATGGCACTCAGCCGAGTAGGGTCTTGGGTGTCAGTCGCGGCCCTCCGGTTTGGGTCGTGACAAAACCACCTATAATACCAGAAAGTCTCGACTCTTTCAAGGATATATATTTTGCTATATGATCTATGCACATGACTAGGAAGGGACTGATGCGATAAGAAAAACACGAGCAGACGATATTGAATTTTTTAGGGGTAGTTTTAAATTATTTAAGCTTATTCAGATCAGACTTAGAGAGTATGACGTTAGTAAGTTACTACAAGAAGCAGATATTACTATGAGATAAAAGATATGACAATTCCCTCTTAGGTTATGTGATTAAGTATTTGTCCCTGATGTGTATAGTATGATATAATTTTGAAAGTGTATAGGGAGTTTGGGGTTAGTTGTTCCAATTCCTTATTTGAGACAGATGAAATTTCCCTAAGTGTGATCCATTTCTATAGTTCGGAAAGATAGTATACAACCCGAATAGAGTTAGATAAGGAGGAAACGTTAGAAATAACCTTATGCTTCACTTTAGTACTCAGAGAAGAATTAGAGAATATGATGCTAGCAAGTGGTTAACAGAAGCATAGTAAGTAAGTTTGAATAGATACAGTGAATTAGAAATTTTAGCAGAGTTAGTAGAAGTACGATTTGAGTTACTTAGTCGGGTTAACACTACTAAGTGGGTAACTGTCTGAATACACCGAAGGCGTGTTAGAACCCAAGGGGTTTAAGTTAAATTTGAGGTATAGAAATTGGTGAAAGAAGAAAACCATCTAAGCAGTAAGAGAGCAAGCTACGAAGAAGAGAGCCTTTAAGAGTTATCGTAAAAGAGTTTTGCTTAAGACCGACAAAGCTAGTATGCCGATTATGTACATTAGAAACCCGTTCATTTAAGTAATCTAGTTTTCCAGTAAGTAAGACTTGCTTGAAGTAAGCCGAAGAAATGAGTCGTCAGTATGTTAGAGGAAATTAGAGGAACCACTAGATGACAACTTATCGCTAACTTAAGGAATCTTCAGGCTTAAAACGTCAGCTTTGAACTAAGGGGGAGATCGCGCGATAAGGTACCGTAGAGGTTATGTGTTTCGTAAGTTGATAGGTGTTAAGGAGATTATGTCAGAGGATCACAGTTTCACGTAGCCAAGATAAGGTGCGCAGAATGCGTTTGTTGTCATGCCCGTTGAGATCCAGTACTAGGTAATTATGTTATAAGATAAAGTTCTAGATCGAATAGCGGGTTTTAAAGGTATAGTGGTTCCAATTCCAGAGTAATTCATGTACTATGCGGTACTAATGCCCAGACGTACTCTACTCGTGCCTTTCGTACCTATTTCATGCCCAAGTTAGCATTTTACACTCTATGCTTATATTTCAAGAACCAAGACTCCGTAATGATAATAATCCATGCAAAAGAAATATTCTTTCATGTTTTGCACATCAGGTTGTGCTCATTTCTAAGAGCTAAAACCGTATCCAGATCTCACGTATCTATCATGCTTTTATACTCATGTCCATGTTCTAGCATCTAAGTGCTTTTCAAATCTGATGATGATTATGTTATCCATGTTACCACATACTCGTGCCCCAATCCATTTCGTTTTGTATCCCACTTATAGTGGTATCGTAACAATGATGTTGTTAAGATAATAATGAAGGTGAACCAAGATGGATGTCCTACCCATGATTCTATGTAATTCGTGCTTATGTTTCTTTGGCTAATGTTTTAAACCATCTCATAGCTTGGTACAAAGGATGCCCTTATCTTTTCCGAAGTACCTATGCCATTTTTATGTTCAAAGAGACTTTCTACCAATGTCTTAGATGCTCGGGGAATGAATTATTCATGCCTATAATCCATTCTTTCATGAGCCTTATTTATAACAAGGGCAATTACTCACGGTGATAAGAGTAAGCTATGTCGAATCATGTCCCATCATTTCAGTATGTCTTAAGTTCTAAATGTAATACTTTATCCATGCCTTACGTCTCTGAGTACCCAAGAGTGAGCCTACAATTGTACTCCACGCAAATCACACTTATGCCTTATTATTAGCTCAATACTCATGAAATCAGGTCCAGATGCCACGATATGCATCTATGATGTACTCATGTAAATGTCAGGTTGCTCATGGTCCCATGCCCTATGTCATGCTATTCACGTTTCATGCCATATGAATCACGTTCCCATGTACGCATGTTCCACGTTACGTCCTCCATGTACAATGCACCATGTCATGTCTGTTCTCTAAAGCAAAGTATCTCATGTGAATAGTACCAATAATTCCTTTTCTCTCAGTCCTCTATAATTTGCTCGCGAGAATGAGCAAGATGAGCTAAGGTATTCATAATCATGATTAACGACTAACAAGATAATCAGAAGTAAGATGCATTCCTATATTCAAATAGATATCTTTTCATGTACCCTGTGGTACTTATCTCAGGAGTATTCTACTCAGATTCGACGTAGTCATGTCATGCCTATGATAGAGATTTATGAATACTTATGTTAGGATCATATTCTTGTTATACGACTCAACTCTGTCGCACTCACATCGAGTTGCGCTTAAATTCAAATCCTAAGTCATACTCCTATCTCACATCATGCGTATTACGATACCCTGTGAGTTGTGTGTTAGTACTTGAGTTAGCTGGCAGGAGTTTGAGAAATGTCGTGAGGGTCCGAATTATGAAGGAAGTCCTGCCATAAATTTTGTAGATTCTAGAGTTAGTAGCGATTCTTAACCATTAGTCATATCGAGGACAAATGTTTCATGATTCTTATTCATGTAGGTGCTACTCAGTTTCATATTCTCTATGTACATGTTTCCATGTAATCACGTATTCAGTTCTCATGATCCATGACCATGTTCCCACGTAACCATGTCAAGCTCTCATGTTTTATGTCATGTTTCTTTCATGTTCATGTATTCAAGCCATGTCCAGCCATATTCTTAACCATGACCCATCATTTGACGACGAATGATCCCAAGGGGGAGATATTGTAACACCCCGTACATTTAACCTAAGCTTTGACTATGATCCTAGACTTAGAAAACTAGATAAAGAATGTGGGAATTTGAAATTTCCTCTTCAGTTGTAAGATAGGGGTTTACGCCCATGAACAGTGACCGTATTTCAATATATGGCCCGTATTTCCAGTCATAAATTAGTACCAAAGATTTCTGAGCATTCTGGAATTTGACATTTGGAGGTTACATTGTTAAATACGAATCGTATTTTGAAATACGGCCCGTATTTCAAAACGTATTTGGAATTTTGGAAAACTTCCTTGATGAAAGTTGTAGAGATTTGAAATACCTTTCCAACGGTATATTATGGGGGTCAAAAGGGCATCTGTACAAAGAGTTAAAGCCATTTTACTGAAGAGCCGAAGTGCAGTCCACACAGAATACTGATCGTATTTCAAAATACAACCAGTATTTTACTGGGCGTAAAATTTAATTTTCCAGAACAATATATATTCGTCCATATCAGTTCAAATCATTCTTTTTCCTTCATTCAAGCCCTAGAACGACCTCCTACCCTCTCCCATCATCAAGAACAGCAAGGTAAGCCTATTCTAATCATTCCAAGTCAATTCTAATATATATCCTTGTAATCTAAACAAGAAATCATCATTCCTATCCTAGGGTTTTCAAGAAAACCCATCTCAAGGTTCAAGGTTCAAGATTCAAGATTTTGAAAATTCAAGATTTTGGAAATCTTCTTCAAAGTTCAAGTATTTTATTTAAGTTGGGAGCAATTCCAGGTATGTTAAGCATACTATCTATATGAGGAACATTGTTTATCATCCTCATACCTTAATTATCATAATTCTTAGAAATCCAGCCAGTTCATGATTTTGCCCTAGTTCTTGATTTTCATAACCTAAGGTTAGAGCTCAGTTTTCTGATTATGTTCATACTTGTTATGCATGCTATGGACCCTAGCTTAATCTAAAAGACTTGTAATTCAATCTACGAGTCTCAGAATGCGGTCTAAGTCATCAGTCAGGTTACAGAGCCAGTAGTCAGTTTTACGCCTGTTGCTTCATGTTTGATTAGGCCTAAGGCCATAGTTATGATTCATATGCATAAGTAATTATTTTTGGGCCTGAGGCCATAGCTTTGAGACCTCATTATTTATTGGGCCTGAGGCCATAGTTACATGATATTTTGCACAGGAGGTTTCTATATAGATCAACTCATGATATGAGTATTCAGTTTCATTATGCTTTATTGTTCATTTATCCCTTATCATTGCTTCAATTGCTTATCATATTTGTACAATTCAAATGTACTAACGTCCTTATGCATGGGCCTGCACTTCACGGTGCAGAGTTTGACTTTCAGGAGGATACAATAGCCGCTTAGCTTCTAGCACTTTGAGTGCATCAGCTAGTTGGTGAGCCCCTCTCATTCAGGGCTTCCCGTCTATTTCCAGCTTTCGAGTAGTAGTTAGTTCATTAGTATTTGAGGCATGTCAGGGTCTTGTCTTAACCTAGTTATTCTTACAGTATTTTCATCATAGAGGTTTCATAGACACAGTCATTAGTCAGTTATGTTGATTTTGCCTCACAACATTTATATCCGCATCCTCTATTATATTGGAGTTAGAATATTCTCTTGGTTCATTTTATATCTTGCATGCTTTCATGATACAACTGTTAGACTCAGCAGCCATGTGTTCACTCGGTCATAGACAGTCAGGCACCGATTGTCGTGTCACGCCCAGGCCATGGTTTGGGGCGTGACAATCAGAACTTGCCTATCTAGTATGGCAATGGGTACTTCTTCATAGGACAATTTCTCCGCAACTTGGACATCATCTACAGGTACAATTCTGGAAGGATCTCAAACACACTTGAGAAGCATTGACACGTGAAAAACTGGGTGGAATGACTCCAAATCTGCAGGCAGATCTAATTCATAAGCCACTTGGCCTACCTTGCGCACAATCTTGTAAGGCCCAATATACCGGGGACTAAGCTTGCCCTTTTTGCCAAATCTCATTACACCTTTCATCGGCGACACTTTCAAGAATACCCAATCGTTAACTTGGAATTCCAAGTCTCGTCGATGATTGTCAGCATTGGATTTCTGACGACTTTGAGCTGTTAATAACCGATCTTGAATGAGCTTGACCTTCTCCACCGCTTTGCTAGATCAAATTTGGCCCTACTAGTTTTGTCTCTCCCACTTCAAACTATCCAATTGGTGATCTACACTTTCGCCCATATAAAGCTTCATACGGGGCCATCTGAATACCGGAGTGGTAACTATTATTGTACGTAAACTCAATAAGAGGCAAATGATCATCCCAATTACTTCCAAAATCTAGCACATATGCCCTTAACATATCTTCAAGTGTCTGAATAGTACGCTCAGCTTGTCCGTCGGTCTGTGGATGAAACGCTGTGCTAAGATGCACCTGAGTTCCCAAACCTTCTTGAAAGGACTTCCAGAAATTAGCTATAAATGGTGCTCATCTATCAGTGATAATGGATACTGGAACACCATCAAGTCGTACTATCTCTTTGATATATAGCTTTGCATAATCTTCTACTGAGTACGTAGTTCTGACTGGTAGAAAATGAGCTGACTTCATAAGTCTATCCACAACTACCCATATCGAATCGTACTTGCGCTGAGAACGAGGCAAGTTTGTGATGAAATCCATATTAATTACCTCCCATTTCCAAGTTAGAATCTCTATAACTTGTAGTAATCTCCGTGCTTCTGATGCTCAATTTTCACTTGCTGGCAATTGGGACATTGAGCCACGAACTCTGCTATATCTTTCTTCCATCCCACCAATAAATTGACTTGAGATCATGATACATTTTTGTTGCTCCTGGATGAACAAAATAACGAGAATCTGTCGACGTAGCCCTGCAACACTAGGGACACATAATCTGCCTTGATACCTGAGAACTCCATCTGCAAGAACCTCAAATGGGGACTTCTTCTTTTGAGGAAGTGTATCTCTATAATGAATTAGCGTGGGGTCCTCATATTGGCGCTTTTTCACCTCAACTGCCAATGACGAAACAGTTGAGTTCCTAATGGTAACTCCCATATTGCCTGAGTCCATCAAGCGAACTCCTAGGCAAGCTAGCCATTGAAGCTCACGAGCTAACTCCCTCTTCTCCGGCTGAACATCACATAAGCTGCCCATGGATTTATGGCTAAGAGCATCAGCTACTACATTCGCCTTTCCAGGATGATATAAGATACTCACATCATAATCTTTCAATAACTCCAACCATCGCCTTTGCCGCAAATTTAATTCCTTCTGTTTGAAAATATATTGGAGACTCTTGTGGTCTGTATAAATATCGACATGAACGCCATATAAATAATGTCTCCACATCTTTAGTGCATGAATAACCACAGCCAACTCTAGGTCATGAGTCGGGTAGTTTTTCTCGTGTTTCCGCAACTGTCTTGAAGCATAAGCAATAACTTTGCCATGCTGCATCAACACACAACCTAGCCCAACACCTAAAGCATCACAATAGATAACATAGCCCTCCGATCCTTCGGGAAGTGTCAGGACTGGGGCCGAAGTCAATCTACCCTTCAGTTCCTGAAAATTGCGCTCACACGCGTTCGTCCACTGAAATTTAGCTGATTTTTGAGTCAGCTTCATCAGTGGTGAGGAATAGAAGAAAATTCTTCTACAAATCTCCTGTAATAACCGGCCAACCCCAAAAAGCTACGAACTTCCGTAGGTGTTGTAGGCCTTGGCCAAGTCTTCACAGCTTCGATCTTCTAGTTATTCACCCGAATACCATCATCTGAAATGATATGCCCCAGAAAAGTTACAGAATTCAGCTAGAACTCACATTTTAAAAATTTAGCATACAACTCTCGGGTCCGAAGATTTTGAAGGACAGTACGTAAATGATCTGAATGCTCTGCCTCAGATCGAGAGTACACTAGGATGTCATCGATAAACACAAACACAAATAGATCTAGGAAAGGCCTAAACACATTATTCATCAAATTCATGAATACTGCCGGTGCATTAGTCAATCCAAACGACATCACCCGAAACTCGTAATGACCATATCTAGTTCTGAAGGCTGTCTTCGGATATCCTCCTCCCTAACTCTCACCTGATGATATCCCGATCTCAAATCTATCTTTGAGAACTATTTGGCACCCTGCACCTGATCAAATAAATCATCAATTCTTGGGAGTGAATATTTATTCTTTATCTTCAACCTTGTTCAACTGCCTGTAGTCAATGCACATCCGCAAGAAACCATCTTTCTTTCTTACAAACAGCACAGGTGCTCCCCACGTCGATGAACTAGGCCTAATAAAGCCTTTTTCTAGCAAATCTTTTAATTGCTCCTTTTACTCCTTCAATTCCGTAGGGGCCATTCGATAAGGAGGGATAGATATGGGCTCAGTATCTGGTAATACATCAATAGTAAACTCAATCTCCCGTTCTGGTGGAAGACCGAAAAGCTCATCTGGAAACTCATTCACTACTGGGACAGTTTTAAGAGTTGGTGGTTTTGCTTCTGTGTCTTGAACGGACTAAATGATAGATAAAGCCCTTAGCAATCATCTTTCTCTCTTTGAGATAGAAAATAAACCTACCTCTCAGGGACGCTGTATTACTTTTCCATTCTAAAACTGGTTCTCACGGAAACTGGAAATGAACCATTTTTGTTCTACAATCAACATTGGCGTAACAAGAGGCCATCCAATCCATACCCATAATAACATCAAAATCTAACATTTTTAACTCATATAAATCAGCCATAGTATGACGGTCGCAAACTACAACCACACAATTCCTATATACCCGCCTAGCTACCACTGGGTCCCCTACAGGTGTAGACACATCAAAAGGTTTGATTGGCTCAGGTTTAACCCCAATACGATTGGAAAAATATGGAGTAATATATGATAAAGTAGAACCTAGATCGATTAATTCATATACATCATGAAGGGATACTGATAATATACCTGTGACAACATCAGGGAAAGACTCGAGATCCTGCCGTCCGGTTAATGCATAGATTCGGTTCTGAGGGCCACTTGAACTGGATGCTCCCCCTCTGCCTCTACCACGACCTTCCGGCACCTGCGAACCTTGACCTACAAGGCATACCGATTATGAAGAACCGACTGCTGATCTCGTGGGCTGAACCTTATCTATGACATTCCTCAATGGACAGGCACGCATCATATGACCAATCTGACCGCAGGCATAGCACACATCTGAACCCAAGCGGCATTGTCCAGAATGTGGCCTACCATACTAATTGCACCGTGGTAAGTGCGGCCTCATCTGACCGGATTCACCTCTCTACTGGGAACCCAAAACTTTGGAACTCTGACTTGGTCCAAAATAAATGGGACGATCAAATCTCTTGCCTGCAAATCGAGGAGGTGCACTAGCCACTGAATGGCCTGAGTGCCCAGAATGATGTTGCCTCTGGGCCACTCTGAACTCACTGACAGTACCTGAAGATCTGACGCTCTTACTATAACCTCTATCATAACCATGCTCACCCCTTTGCTGCTGCTGTTGTTCATCCAGATTCTGGGCATGGGTCTAACTATGAAAAATATCCATCCCATCCTGAAGTGAGGCCGTCAAGCACTCCTTAATCAGATGTGGCCCCAAACCACTCACAAACTGGTGTACGCGGTCCCCCATATCAGCTACCATGGTTGGAGAATACCTTGCCAAGGAATTAAAGCGAAGACTGTACTCTCGAGCACTCATATTCCCTTGTCTAAGATTTAAAAACTTGTCAGCTTTGGCCCGTCGAACCTCTGGCGGAAAGTAATGCCGGAGAAAAGCATCTATAAACTTTTGCCATAACGGGAGAGGTGCATTTTCCCCTCTAGAAGATATCCAGGTGTTGTACCATTAAACGGCCACATCTCGCAATCTGTAAGAGACTAACTCCATTGACTCAACATTAGAAGCATGTATTATCCATAGTGTCCTCAACATCTCATCTATGAAACTTTGTGGGTATTTATCCGGCTTTGACCCAATGAATTCTGGAGGGTTCAGGCTAATAAAATCACGGGCTCTTGCACTGACCGCTCTATCACACTGGCCCACACCCTGCCTCTGGGCCTGAACGACGACTAACTGGGTCAGCAACTAAATGGCCTCTCTCATCTGCTGGCCTGAGGCATCTTGTTATATCCCGTATTTTTGAACGTCGGATTGTTTGTAGGCTGAGGTGGGGCCCACACGTCAAGATTTTTTTTTGGAACATGTGAAAAGTTATATGAATCACATATGTAAAGTTAAACACAACTCATGAAGGACCCTTGGGCCAAATCAAAGTGGAAGCCCTCCAAACGAATATTTATAAGAAAATGTTTTTGGGTGACTTGACTTTGAGGGGCAAAAACGGTATCATAAGTTTGGAATTTGGAAAAATACCAAGAAGTAGAAGTTGTATATAATTGAGTTAGCTTTTCAACCATAGGTCGTGGGTTCCCAGGTGACGTCGGTACAAGGAGATATGAATGTTTTAAGGTCGAAAGGTCAGTGGGCTAGGCCCAACTCGGGACCAACCGGGTTAGGCCCAAAAAAAATAAGAAATAAAATGAGGCCCAAATTTGCAAGGGGTGGCCGGCCATGGTATAATGGCCCAAGCCCATGGGAATTATCCATGTGATAATTAATTATAAAGGGATCATTTATCCATTAGAAGATTCATGAAACAAAGAAGGGAGAAACAAAACACAAAGAAGAGCAAAACTATAGGGCCATTCGGCCATAGCTCCCAAAAATCACCCCTCAAAAATTTTGCCTCTAAAATTATTTTCTTGTGGTATTCCTACTAATTCAAGGGTCCTTTACAACTTGGTGTAGTTATTTTGGAAGAAAGGGCACTTGTTTCATCAATTTAACAACTTAATCAAGTGAAGAAGTTGGGAGAAAAAGGTAAGAATTAATTCCTTTTTATTATGTTATGAAGGTTTGTTTATGTTGTAGTATGTAGAAATGAGTAGAAATTATGGAAATATGGAAGTTTGCAAAGTGGGTATGCATATGTATATATGGCCGTGTGTGTGTGTTAATGTATAAGTGAGATGAGTTGAATTTTATGTTGTATTCTAGTTGTGGTTGTGGTGGAATTTATATTGGAAAATGAAAGTTGAATGAATTTTGGTTGAAGTTGGAAAGGGAGTGTTGGCCGTGTGGTGCCTAGTGAGGAAATGGGAATGAATTAATTTTGTTTAATATGTTAGTTGTGTTGTTGTGATCCTTATAATGTAAATGAAGGTAAAATGGTTTAAGTTGGCATTGAAATGGAATGTAGAAGGTTATGTCATTTTAGAATGATTTTATGATATTATGGAAATGAAGTTGTTAAGGTGCAAATTATGTTATTGTTGATGAAATTGGAAGATGGAAATGTGTTATGAATATGTATGTTGAAGATTAGAAGTTTCGGATGAATTATGGTTTCGGTGGAAAATTTGTATATTTTGTATATTTTGTGAATATTTTGTAAAATGATATGAAAATGTTTCCGAATTGTATTGGAGTGATCTTGATTAGTAAATGAATATGAGAAGGTTGGTATTGAATTGAAAATGTGAAGTTGGAATGAAGGCTATTGCACTATGTTGGAAAGAAGACTAGTTATGCTATATTGTGTTTTGTAATGATTGTTGGTGTTGTTGGTGTTGTTGTTGAATTATTTTGGCCGAGTTAAATTCTCGGGATGTTGTATGTATAAGGGAGATGTCGCCCAAATTTAGAGTAGACAAGTATTGGTTAAGATTGAACTTTTAAACCTTATGATTAATATTTGGTAAATGTGACCAAATGTAGATTTTGGACGAAACGGGATTTGAATTTGGGGAGGCGTAAGGAGCGAATAAGGTATGTAAAGATATCCCTTTTCTTCTCTTGGCATGTCCTAGGTGTACTAGGTTTGGATTTGAGCCTCGGGGGTTATTCTGTTCATAGAAATCCGAGTCTGATTTTAGGTACTATTCATTCAATGTAATTGAATTATAATTCTTATGTTTTGTTGGAAAACTATTCGAACATCCATAATTTGCACAAATGAGATAGAATCGTTTTGAAACTTTCATGGATGACCCCATAGAGTCTAATGTTTGTAAATCACGTACGCCACCTCGACTTGACCCGAGGTGGGCCCACTAGTCCCGAGACCTCCTTCGTTTGTTTTACTTAATCTACTTTCGTATGATATAAAGATGGGAATTTTGCCTATGAATTTAAGGCTCCGTTTGATTTGTTCCATAAGTTATTTGAAAGCTCCTAAATGTGAACGACAATAAATTTTTAGAAAATGACTTATGAAGTATTTTTCGAAAGTTTTGTAGATTTAAAGGCTCATATCTTTTGTATACTAATTCCGACAGACTCGATACTTACTTTGAGCTTTCTGATCCTAATATATATATGTATATGTATTTATTTGTCGAGCCTTGGAATTTAATTGTGTATATGCATATGGTTTCCGCACTACTCTGCTCGTGCCTATTACTATGATATCGTTCGTCGGTTCCCGGGCCGGTTTTGTGATCGTGCGCACTATGATATATTCGGTTGTATGCTGTGTTACGGTTCTCGAGACCTCGCCATAGGGCCGGGTTCTGCTTATGGAGTTATCTTTGTGATATGGCTTATGATATGTTGTGATGATGTGTTATGTTCGGGGTTGTACGGAGATTTGGAACCTTCTGAAGTTATCTTTGTGTTGTGGCACCAGCGTCGGAGTGGTGACCACGTTCCTGAGCCTTATGTATGATTTTGATTTGCATTACTTATACATATACTTTCGGCACAGACTTTGATGTACTGGTCCGGTATTTACTTCCTGTACCCTTTTATGTCGGATTATGGTTTGGATTTCGTATTCTATGCTTTACATACTCGGTACATCTTTCGTGCGACTCCCTTTCTTCGGGGTGCGTTTCATGCCCGCAGGTACAGAGGTTCGTGATCTGCCAGTGTAGGCCACACATTCTGCCATTACAGAGTGCTCCTTTTGATTCCGGAGCCCATATATTGGTACACATCTTTTGTGATATATATATGCTTCTGTATATCTGACTATTTGGGGTACGGCGGGGCCCTGTCCCGTCATGTGATTCCGTTATGGTTTGTAGAGGCCTGTAGTCATATATGTGGGTAATGGGTCATGTGTGTGTGTTCGTTTGTCTATGATCTACGTCTTAATGCGGTCCCGTCTGTTATGGCGGCCATAATGGCCCGTATGTTTGTATATGTGTATATCTGTTCGGCGATGTGTATTCCGCCGCCCCTTCTGACTATGATATGATAATTTTTGCACGTGCGACCGCTTAAGATAATATTTGCTTTCAATCTGTTTGAGATGATTAATATGAAAGTCTGAGTTAGATAAAAATATGACGAGTCAGTATGTAAGTCTGTTTGGGTGCCCAAGTAGGGCACCAGTCGCGGCCCACGGGGCTGGGTCGTGACACATCTGGTGAAGGAACTGGGGATATTGGAGCTGGAGCTAAGGCCCCTTCCTGCTCCCCTGAAATGGGTGGAGTGTGAGAGGTCCAAGATGGAACCTCATTCTGAGACTCACCCTCCTCGATATCTATCGGCGGCTCCCGCTCAGTCCTCCCTTCGACCACTGTCATGCCCTTCTGGGCCGCTGTTGCTTTTCTCTTCATAGGCATCGCTGAAATCATAACACACGATTAGGAAAAAGGAAATCCTGATAGCATAGCTTTATCGCACATCTAAGATAAGAAAAAAAGATCAATCATTCCTAAATGCGCCGCAGCCTCCTGTTTATAAGTGTGGTGTGCTTCACACCCTTAAACAAGACTCTACTGGACACATCTCGTAGACATACCCTAGGACGAACTGCTCTGATATCACTTTTGTCACGACCTAACCAGAGGGCCATAGCAGGCACTCGGAGCTAACCTACCGAACACCTATGAGCATACATCTCATAATCATTTCTAGGTGGTCCACAAAGATAGCTCATGGCTATCATAATCTGTAAGAGCATATGTCATGAAATAACGGCATATTTCTACATAATCATCAACAACTATGCCCATCATCACAAGCCTACAAGGCTGCTAAAATATTATACAACAATATGTACTGATAAGGTTATGAGACGTCTAGCTAACTACATCTGTCTATGAGCCTCTATATAGAATACAGGAATACATAAGGACGGGGCAGGACTCCGCTATGCCCAAGTATATAGACAAAAGAGTAGTACCAATAGACTGTAGCTCCGAAGCAAGTGGAGTGCTCCTGAACCTCCGCTGATGAAGCTTCTAAGGATCAGATCCATCTACATGTCAACCTGCGGGCATGAACATAGCGTCCACAAGAAAGGACGTCAGTACGAATGTACTGAGTATGTAAGGCATGAATAACAACATAACAAGTGATATGGAATATAACATGAGATAAAGAGATAACTTGTACATCTGATTGCCTCTCAAGGCAGATACCATGCATGCTTTGCTTTAGAAAAAAAAAAACATTTTCATACATACATATATATATATATATATATATATATATATATATATATATATATAGACATTGCTGTGGAACGTGCAGCCCGATCCATATATCATATCTTCATTATATATATTGCTTCGGAACGTGCAGCCCGATCCATACCTATATATCCCGCCTCCGGGACAATATCATAGTATACCAACTGATTAGTTGGTTATGTGTATATAACGCCTCGCCTCGCCCTTTTTTCATATCCCATATATACATTTATAATATAAATAGCATGCATGAGAGCCCAAAAAAATGCGACTACTTTATTGGAGTGACGGAAGGTTGGTAACCTCCGAATTATATTATGGAACAATCATCATCGCTATATCTCACCTTGAAGGAACAATTACCATAAGGTGAGATCAACAACAACGAATAAAATCAAGAAAATCATGAAATAAGCTCAATAATCTCATAATAGCATCAAAAGATAAGCTTTGGAATCTCCAGCAATGGAATCATCATTATCATCATAGAAAACATCCATCTTTTGCAACATAAGAACTTTGAGAATCATGAACTTCTAGATTTTTGGGAATAAGGATATTATGGCAGTCATGTATGGAATCATGAGAAGAGAATCATGCCTTTAGAAAGAAAGGGATTAGCCTTAACATACCTTTTAGTCTCCTTAACTACTTAATGCTTATCCTCCCAAGCTCGTAAATCTACATTCAAGAGAATTCGTACTATTGTTAGGCTTATCGTCATATGCTTGTCTTAAGCCTTCAAATTAAATCTTTTTAGAATCTGCCGAAATTCGGGCAGCATCTCCCCTGTTTATATCCCTAGCCTGAAATCACAATACCAACAACCAACAACAACAATACTAACATCAACAACATCATCATCAACAGTAAAATACTCCATAAAACATCCCACACGATGTTTATCTGATTTCTCAACCAACTAATTCTTTATACGACCATTTAATAGCTCTATCTTCGTAAGTAAACCTAAATCAATATAAATAAGGAGAGATTCATACCTTGTTCTCACTGGAACCGCAATATCTTCAATATTCACTTTTAATCCAAGCCAAGATCCACCGCAATAAGATACTATAATCACAACTATATGCTATCCGAACTTAAATCCAGAGATTTCACTTGATTTACGCTAAAATTTTATGGATGGAAGTTGAGCGAATATTCCAGAGGGTTTGGGATATGTTTGGAGGGTGGATGAGTGAAAAATGAGGTGTAAATCCCCTTTTTATCTTGTTTTAGAGTTGGTTGGCACTGACTCAATATTTGCTCTGCGCGTTCGCGCAGCCTTGTGGCACGTTCGCCTTCACAAATGCGTAGAGTTGCTCAATGCTCCTTTGCACGTTCGCGCCACTCCCAGGCGTGTTTGGGTAGGGTTAATCCCTGCTCTGGCAGTCCGTCTTGAAATGCTCATAACATTTGATTTCGATGTCGGATCGACGCGCGGTTTATTGCGTTGGAAACTAAACATCTTGAACTTCAATTTGGGCTTTTGTTTCACTCCAAAATTGCTGATATACTAGGAGATATTACTTTCTCAAGTTAGACCAAAATTATCATACGAAACCTTGACCATCCTTTCTTCAAAGTTCCAACAAACTTAATTTCCTTAATCCATTTTTTCTCCAATCCCTCCATGATCTATTACATGAACTTAAACCCTCATAACCATAAGATAGGCGCATATAATCCCATATATCCTAGAAAATAACTCCAATGTCTACAGTTGAACAACTAGCACCTATCGAATCTCAATGTACAAAGCTACAAGGTGTAACACTTGGTTCTCAGCTCCCTTACGATCTTTAATCTCAATATCAAATTATTGCAAAAGAAGAACCCACCAAATCAGCCTGGGTTTAGCATCCTTCTTGTTTAACAAGTAGCGAATGGCCGCATGATTTGTATACACAATAACATGTGTCCCAACAAGATAGGAACGGAACTTATCAAAAGCATAAACCACAGCTAGCAGCTCCTTCTCGATTACCGTGTAATTCATTTGGGCAGCGTCTAACATCTTGCTAGCATAGTAGATATAATGAAAAACTTTCTCTCATCTCTGGCTCAACACAACTCCCACAGCATTGTCGCTTGCATCACACATCAATTCAAATGGGAAGTTCCAGTCAGGTGCTATTATTATTGGTGCAGTTATCAACTGTCTCTTCAGATCTTCGAAGGCCTTGATACAAGCATCATAAAACAGGAATTTCACCTCCTTTTCAAGTAACCTGCACATTGGACTAGAGATCTTCAAAAAATCCTTTATGAAGCGTCTATAAAATCCTGCATGCCTGAGGAAACTGCGCACACCCTTGACTGACACGGGGGGTGGCAGCTTCTCAATGACTTCCACTTTAGCACGATCAACCTCCAGCCCTCTCTTTGAAACCTTGTGCCCAAGGACGATACCTTCTCATACCATAAAGTGACACTTTTCCCTATTCAAGACCAGGTCAGTCTCTTCACATCTCGCAAGTACTCGGTCTAAATTCTTCAAACACACCTCGAAAGAGTTCCCGATTATAGAAAAATCATCCATGAACACTTCTACAAAATCTTCTACCATTTCTGTAATGATAGCTATCATACACCTTTGAAAAGTCGCGGGTGCATTACACAACCCAAATGGCATGTGTTTGAAGGCATATGTGCCATATGGGCATGTAAACGTGGTGTTCTCCTGATCCTCCAGAGCAATAGCTATTTGATTGTAGCAAGAATAGCCATCTAGAAAATAATAAAACTCCTACCCAGCTAACCTGTCTAGCATTTGATCAATGATGGGAATGGGATAGTGATCCTTCCTAGTTGCCTCGTTTAACTTGTGATAATCCATACAAATTCTCCATCCAGTGATTTTTCTAGTTGGAATGAGCTCATTTATTTCATTGGTCACAACTGTCATCCCTCTTTTCTTCAGGACACACTGTACTGGACTCACCTACTTGCTATCCGAAATAGGAAAATAGTGCTAGAATCTAACCACTTGATTACCTCTTTCTTGAAAACCTCCTTCATCATAGGATTAAGTCTCCGTTAATGCTGTGTGCCAGGCTTATGATCTTCCTCCATGAGTATCTTGTACATGCATAGCGCGGGGCTAATTCCCTGAATATCCGATATCTGCCACCCTAATGCCCTTTTGTGAGACTTCAAAACTTCCAGACAAACACTGACCTCTTCGTCGGTCAACTCTGCTACTAATATCACTGGCAAGGTATTACCCTCACCTAAGAATGCATATTTAAGATGTGCAGGTAGGGGCTTCAACTCCAACTTCGGAGGCTCTTTAATTGGCAACTTCGGAGTTACTCCCATTTTTCGGTCAAAGGGCTCAAACTTGCCCTCACGAATATAAATGCTCGCAATATGCAGAATCAGCACCATCTCAAACACATCTAAATCACCAAAAATATCATCATCTACTAGGGCTCTCTCCAGTGGATCATAAGAAGTGACGAGTGGCCTTCGGGTATCATCATTCAGTACCGTAAAGTTACATCTTGGAAATTTTGAGTCGTTTGAATCGTGAGTAGACTAACGCGAGCCTAAAGTGGACATGAGGTCCTTATGAGATTAAGGATAGTATTTGATAACTTTGAGTGAGTATATTAAGATTTTGAAGTCATATGAATCGGTGGGATTAAGTTTGTCGAAGGAAGTAGAATGTAAGCCATGTTTAGGATGATTTCGCAACAATTGAGTTATAATTTGGTTAGTAATGACTCAAGGTGGAGCTATAGGGCCCCTTGGATGATTAATGAAGTGTTATACAAGTGCCGAGAAGGTTCCATAAGGATTGGGAGTCAAACAAATCGAAACGAGCAACTTATTGGATAGGGACGCTTCGACGGACCGTAGATTATTTGACGACCCGTCAAATGCTGGAGCACCACCATGAAACAATCACAGTGAGCCATGTGTAGCTGGGCAGTTTGACGATGCATGTTGACGGACCGTAGGAATTTTGACGGTTCGTCAAAGTGAGCGTGGAATTGCCTAACGGGATTTTAAGTTACGCTTTATATATTTCATTTCACCTCATTTGAGCTCATTATTTCACCAAATAAGATCCTAGGTCTCTCTAAAACCCTCTCTCTAAGTCCATAAACTAATCTAAGCCAAATCTAAGAGAATCAAGAGATTCAAGTGCTAAGAAGCTTGCTAGGGTTTGTGGAACTCAAGATTTCCTGAGGTGTTGATGTTGGAGACCTCACTTTAGTGGAGTGAGTTGATCCAAGACTTGTTCTTGAGTGATTAAGGTAAGATTTTACATCTTTTTACGCACGGTTAAGGTTGTTTGATTGTTATACCATGTTGTTGAAGGAAGAAAAGTGAAAAAATAGAGTCCAAGTATGAACTTGAGGATATTATGAGCTATAAGTTAATTTGAATTATGATTCTTAGAATGTCATGAGTATAATCTTTTTTTGGGTGGTGCTAATGATGTTGAGGAGGTATTGCATGCAAGTATATATGGTGTTGTGTTGTAGCTATTGTTATAAATGATTTTGAAAAGGAGTTTTGAGGATTGGATGATGCTTAAC
>NC_081345.1:3395524-3415708 GCF_029784015.1 Lycium ferocissimum | reverse complement strand
GGCTCGCCCCGTCCTCCCCGGGGGATCTCCAACACCTTGCGTAGCATGGATAGGGAAAACCCTGGGTGGAGATTCCATTCGGAGGCCCTCATCGACGGCTACATGCGAAAATCTCAAAGGTCCAATGTACGGAAAGCCCCTTTCCCCGCAAATTCATCACCCCTTTCATCGGTTATTTTTAAAACCCCAAACTTGACTTTGAATTCCAAGTTTCGCCGATGGTTATCCGCAAAGGACTTCTGACGACTCTGAGCTGTTAGTAGTCATTCTTGAATAAGCTTGACTTTTTCTACCCCTTGCTGAATCAAATCTGGGCCTACTAACTTCGTCTCTCCCACTTCGAACCATCCAATAGGGGATCTACACTTCCTCCCGTATAGAGCTTTATATGGGGCCATTTGAATACTAAAGTGATAGCTATTGTTGTACGCAAATTCAATAAGTGGCAGGTGATCATCCCAATTGCCTCCAAAATCTAGCACGCATGCTCTTCGCATATCTTCAAGGGTTTCGATTGTGCGCTCCGCCTGCCCGTCGGTTTGCGGATGGAATGTTGTACTAAGTCTCACCTGCGTTCCCAAACCTTCTTGGAAGGATATCCAGAAATTGGCTGTAAATTGTGCTCCTCTATCCGTAATAATAGATACTGGAACGCCATGAAGTCGCACTATCTCTTTGATATATAATTTTGCATAATCTTCTGCTGAATACATCGTTCTGACTGGCAGAAAATGGGCGGACTTCGTGAGTCTATCTACTGTCACCCATATAGAATCATACTTATGCCGGGAATGAGGTAAGCCTGTAATAAAGTCCATATTAATCACCTCCCATTTCCAAGTTTGGATCTCTATAGCTTGTAGTAGTCCTTCTGGCTTCTGATGTTCCGTCTTGACCTGTTGACAATTTGGACACTAGGCCACAAACTCTGGTATATCCTTTTTCATGCCGTCCCACCAATATATAGATTTAAGATCATGGTACATCTTTGTCGCTCCTGGATAGACGGAATAACAAGAGTAATAGGCTTCTTCCAAGACCCGTTGACGTAGCCTGTCCGGGAGGGTGCACAGACGATGATGAACCAATTATCGATCCGGTGGGCTGAGCCTTGTCTCCATCATTCCTCATAGGACAATCATGCATCAAGTGGCCAACTCGAGCACAGGCAAAAAAGGAGTTCCCGACTACGCTATCTGACCTATCCCCCTCAGTCGGACTCGAATTGATGAGGGTAAGATGATACTAGTAAGCCCTGGCCATTGGGCGTATCACCGTTAGCATGGGTTCGCTCCCTTACCGTTTGGGGACGAACGGTTGTTCAATTGGTATTTGATGTAACGACCCGTTTCGTCATTACTCTGAAATTCTAAGGAAGGCCACAACTATGGGGCCTAACGATGTCTCCACCCTCTCGCATCTTGGAAACATTTCAAGCCAAACCAAGATCGTCATGCGCGTCGCGTAAGCAAGAGAAGTGCGAGCAAAGATATAGGGCCAGACCGCTATAGCGGTCTTGCGGATGCTACAGTGATGCTGCTGTGGCGGTATACCAACCGCCATAGCGGTAATCGTATAGGATCGCCGACCGCCACGTTTAAAGATGTTCGGAAGCCCTCTGGCGGGCATAAAGCACAGGCACATACTGCCGGGCGGTTTCTCACAGTGAATTACACCTATTTAAGTGACATTTCGGGAATTGACTTCATTTCACAAAACCCTAGAGAGTCCAGCCGCCTTTGGAGTAATTTTGGAGCCAAAAATGATACTTTCTTGGGAAGGGTTATTTCCCTAACCTCTTCCATCAATTCTCCCAAACATTGATTCTCATTAAGGGTCCTTGTCTAGAGTCACAAATAGGAATCTCAAATCTCTTAAGTTCCAATATAATGAACCCTTGTCCTTCTTGATATAAAGTCCTTGGGGTATTTTCCTATGCACATCATCCTAACATGATTCCCAACCAAATCCTTCATCTACCCCATTAAAATACCTTTGGGTCTCTATTTTAGATCTTGGAAATGGGTTCTTGAAATAAGCCTAAAATGGCAAATTGACCAAACTAGTAACATGAGTAAGGTCTTGAATGTTCTAAATAAAAGTTGATCTATAAACTAGCATTGTGATAGTGATTTTTTAGGTAGGATAAAATTTCATATCTACCTTAGCAATTACGAAGTCCTTGAGAAAGGCCCTTTTAATGAATTCTACTTTTGGGTCTCATGGTTGTCTCCGAGCTTTTCATATGGATTGCGTGGTTGTGATTAATTGAGGTGTCATTGGATATTAATGGCACCCGCTCAGCTATGAGTTAGGTTATGGCTTCTATTCGGTAGACTCCGCTAGTTTTTCGTATTGTCGTGTAGAAGAAACAGAGAATGCATGTAAAGGAATTTGGAGATATGGGATGGAATCTGAGGATGGTATTGTTATGTGTGACATGTTTGTTCGGGCTCGTGGCCTGTAGACTCCTTAGGTATTGATGTGACCCTGTTTGATTATCGTTGGATTTATGTGACTTGGGAGTAGCGGATGGAATCTAGTTATGCTTATCGATGAGATTATTGTAGCGAATCTAAGCGCTAGCTGGAAATACAAAATGAATCACGGTAGTGAATGATATCCAATTTAAATGGTAACGAGAGACTCGAATGTAGGGTGAGATTCTTATCCTAAGTAAATAGGCTTATTAGAAAAATGGTAATACCGTATTTTAAATGATTGACCTGATGTGCGTTGGGACTAGCTGCCCCATTATATGTGTCGATTGTTTAATTGTGTTGGCTTGATGCCATGTGTAGTTGGTAGATAGCGAATGTCGCTTGTTATCTTGACTCGGATAGGATTGACATACCCATTTTTGGTATGTGTAATATGATACATTATATATATATGTTGGCATACCCACTGTTGGTATTATGATGTGATATATTGTTGGCGTGCCCCGTTGAGGTACTTATGATATTGAGCTTACTTGTTGATGATTGACATATGCATTGCACACATTCTCTCATATTATCATGCATGGCCGATATTCGGTGATGATCCGGTATCATTGATTGAGCGAAACTGATATTTGACAAACTCTTTTAATTGAGTGATTGTGAAAAAGGCCGATGTCCGAAGATCCATTCCGGAATCGGTGTTTATATGAAAATGATACTCGTTAAACTCTTTTACTTGAGTGATTGTGAGGAGGCCGATGTTCGAGGTTCAATTTCGGAATTGTTGATTTATGTAACTGATATTTGACAACTCTTTTGAGTGATTGTGAGGAGGCCGATGTCCGATGGTTATATTCGGGCATCGTTGTGCATGGTCATTTTCGATGTTATCCCGGATTCAATTGTAGTGCATGGGCTCCGCGGGTCCCCCAGAGTGGTGCCGGTGAGACCCCCCTGTGAGCAATTAGCCAGGGTCCCGTCAGTCTATTTGGTAAAGATTCAGGATGGGTGGCACTCCGACTTCGCGAGTCACACTGGGTTGTGCTGCCGAGACGCTGATATTTCCGTCTGGAGTACATGTGTACTTCTCATTTGCATGGCATGGAATGGCATCACATTCATACCGTTATTGCATTGCATTGCATTATAACTTGAGTGAGATGGATTGTGTTATTCATTCTATTGTGTTGATTGTTCCAGGTTTAGATATACTCCGACTTATCATATGGGGTTTAGATGCTATAAGTAGGTAATGATGAACAATTGGGCTTGACTCTTGTGACTTATATTGATGACTTATGCCAGTTAAATAAACCTAAAACTAGTAGTTTATCGTGTTAAGCGAGGTTGGATATGAAGGTGTCGTAACAATGAGTTCGCTCCTAAAACACAGATGAGCGACCTTGGGATGGTAAAGATGTTGAGTATCTGTATATATGTTTAGCCAACTTATAACTTATGATAGATTATTTGTGACTTAAGTTAGATTGAAGTTATGCTCTATTGTTGCGGGATACGTGACTTGATTTCGTGATTATCATCATTATTCGTGAATTATTTGCCAATATGCGTTACTAACCATTGTCGGCCTATGATACCTACTCAGTACGTGTGGTTGTACTGATATTGCACTTGCTACACCCTTTTTGGGGTGTAGATTGTTTCAAGTGATTGATTGAAGTATATGCGGAAGTTATGCGGTGCTTGTGGCAGGCCTCCTCCCATTTTATTCCGGGATTGGAGGTTGGGTCTTAGTATATGAGGTCACTCTGAAATTTACTTAGTCGCTCTTGTATTAGTCTGGACCAGGTCATGAGAAATTGTAACGAGTCTGTAAAAAGGTATTGTCAAATTATGTAACATTCGAGTTTGTATTTATAAATGAAATTATGCTGTTTTTCTTAATTTCCAAATGCTTTTGAAAGGACAGTTATGTGAGCGAAGCATTGTATAAACGGGAGGGTTCACCTACCAAGGTAGGAAGGTAGGTGCCCGCACGAGCCCAAAATGGGTCGTGACATTTAGATATGGGGGTAATCTCACAAATTCTAAGTAATGCCAATGTGGACCGAACAAATATTTGACACAACACAACAAATCATTTAATGGAAAATTCTAAAGAAACAGTAATAGGCTAGTCTGGAAATGAGGAATACAAGACATGGCATCCATGGTATAAACAAACAAATGTTATAGATGCAGAACCAAAGATTTTCTTGTGTATATAACATTATATGCAAGACATAGTAATTTGTGGACAAAGCAGTTGTAGTTCAGGCATGCATATATGACTTAGATAAAACCAATTAGAGGTCTGGTTACATAAAGCTGAGACAGGATGACTCACCTAATGGAAACAGTATCGAGGAAATGTGTATGACTTATGCACAATCAAGCAAACATACACACAGGCTGAACCGTGGTTTTCCTTAGGTTTGGATGACCTTATGCAGAATTTAATGGTATGCAGAAAGACATTTTACTTAAGTAGACATGGCATAAGTAGAACTAAGCAGACAGGATCAGGCTTTTCTAGTTGAAGTAACCATATACAGAATATGTAACACACAGAGAGGGGCAACTGCAATTTAAACAACCATGACACAAACATAAATAGAGTACAAACAAGTCCAAGTGTATAAGGAGGGTGCAAGACTTCTCTTCAAATTGCAGTCAAGTTGTTAAATGATGATAATATGTGACAAAGATATGCAAGATCTATATACAGATGCAAATTCAGAGTGATGAAGAGGATGCAAAGGGAACACAAACATGCATTTTTTTAACAGAGCTTTAAGGGGAAAAGAATCATGTAACTCTAAGTTCTATGCTTCTCTTGAGTTCTTTCCTATCTATGTCTAATTTAAACATATATACACCCAGATCCTTCACTTAAGTATAGCAGTTGTTCATTAGTGATAGTTTGTTTCCAATGTAAGTCACTTGGGTCTAATAATAGTGTTTATAAGGTCTCAAGGTCCTTATATGGTGAGCATGTATCCCATAAGCCATAGAAGTTGCATGGTGCTCTTTATATGGAGGGAAGGTGTTATGAACCCAAGCATTGCTTGATTCTCCGTTAACCCTCTCCTTAGAGCACCTTTTAAAAAGACTCTTCTAAGCCATATGACTTTTAGTTCACCTTTAGTCCCCTAGAACCATATGGGGTTCTGTCACTTAAGCTATTCACAACTAGGTGTCCATCAAATGCAGATACATGCATTCATAAGCAAACAAGGTAATTTAGGTACAAGTGAGGATCATTCTTTGTTATCAGGGCCTAATTAAGTTCACACTGAGATATAGAATGAATCAAAGGGTCATTATAACTATCCCTTAGTTCATTTTTTAGCTTCACAAAACCCTCACAGACTGGTCTAAGTACTCCACAAACCCAATCATATCATAAATTCCATCCACTTGAATCATAGAGATACACATGAACTGAATGATCAAGTGATGGTAGCTAGGCATGCAATCATAGAGTTATCAGTTGTGTAGACAAGCAAAGACATTAAATCATACAACTAAGTCATCAGGTTTCAGATCAAAGGGCTCAGAGCAGTTTCAAAAAATGGACATAGCAAGCAGATTTCCATTGGCCCAATTCACCTTCAAATAAGATCATGAAAAGCACTTTGTGGTTTACAACATGAATTCAGGTTTAATGTTCTATTTTATGCTCTTCTACAGACTTCAATCATGGAACATACACATACATGGGTGGGAACCAAAGCTATTCAATAAAAGAGAAGGGAAAACATGTAAACAAGTAACCAGGCAGACTGGAACCTAATTTTTAAACTTTCAGTCTTTGATCTCTCAAACTCTCAATTTAGATAAACTCTAGTAACCTTAGTACCATTAAGTTCTCTGGATCAGAATACTGACCCCAGACAAGTCTTAAGTGATAGGTACAAGTATACAGGCCACAAGAAACAAGGTGTTCATGTTTTAAGCAAATAACATAGTAAACATTCAAGTTCTCCCTTCCTTAAGTACTGACTCAGCTTTTAAAAGTGATTTAAGCTGTCAATAGCTTGGTCCTTAGATAGAATCATTCATATCATCAAAACAGTGCATATGCCATGGTCATATAAAAGAGATCAAACTTATAAAGCTATTTGCCTTCATAATTCATTATTAGTCATTTAATGATCCATCAAGGGTCTACACCTTCCATTCTGGCAATCTCCTAATTGATTCCTATCCTTTTTAAACTCATTTTATTATGGTCATGACTTCATTAATGTCTAATGCTAGCTTAACAATGGTTAGTTTGTCCAAAACAGGATTAAACCCATTCAATTTTCCGCAGATCAGACTTAACTCTGCCATATTCAGAACTATAAGCTAAGGTCTAAAGGGTTCAAGGAACTACATAGCACTTAGGATTCAATTAAAGGTTCAAATAGGCTTTAATACCTCACACATTAGCCTACTGAGTTTACTATTCAATTGATGGGAGCATTCCATAGCATTACTCTAACAGAACACCTCATTAGACTAGCTGAACCCTATACCAAACATGAATTAATAGTTTTATACTATTGCCTTACTAAATACCAGATTAATTATTAACTAGTTATCATATTTAAATGTATGTTAACCATTTTTACACTATCATCCCAACAACCATTATATCAATAACTAACTAAACATTCTACTAATCTAGAGCTAATCATACATTTAAACAGGGATTAAACATAAACTTAAAGGGGAAGAAAATGATAAAGGTTTACCTTTTTGGTGTGCAGCCTCTATCAAGAATGAATTGGGAAACCTTGTGCTTCCAATCTCAAGACTCATCCCCACAAGGAAAGAAAAACAAGTAAATAAATATTTGGACTAGTAAGACTCTACTTTTATAGTTTAGTCTTGAAAATTTTAAAACTGAGAGCTCAAATTTCTATGTTATTAAAATTCAAGCTATGAGGGTTTCAAACTTGTTTTTCTGATAAGGGTTGGGGTTCTATTTATAGAACCCCAAAGTTGCATTCAAAGACTTCAACAACCGATGTGGGACAATAAAATATTTCAGGAACAAACACTCAATATAGGAAATTAAAGCTTAGGATTTAAAGATAATAAGCATATACGGTCAGATCTGATCCACTATGAGTCGATCCGAGCCAATCCTTGTTGAACCAATGAAAAAAAATTCGTAAAATCAATAATATGACAACAACATGCAGAAAATCTCTTTTTTTTTACTTGAAAATTAAAGGAACAACGAAAAAGAAAGGAACTAATACCACGTTTGGAGCAAGTTTGAGTGAAAAAACGTTGAAGCATTAATTGTTGTATGCATTTGGACGCGTAAAAGCTGGTTGAGGTCTGTGACCTCTGAACATTTGCCATTTTTGGGGATGAGAGAGGATAGAGAATGCAGGCCTCACCTAGGGTTTGCGATGGAAGAGGAAAGAGAGAGGGGGTAGGGGGAAAGGGGTGTTTGGTGTGAAATGAACGTGAGGAGGGGTTTTTCCCCTCTTGATCTGATTATTTTGGGCCGGGTCAGTCCGTTTTGGGCTGGACCTGGTCTAAAATTAAAAGAAGAGGGAGGGGGGCCCTTTTGTATATTACCTATATATGCTCGCGTATACTAGGCGTATATATGTATGTAAGGGTAGGATGGGTATTTTAATAAAACGGACAAACATTTAAACAACCAATTATTAATCATAGTGCTTAGTTATAATCAAATTATGACGTAATTAATTTAAAACGCGACTAAAAGGTTCAATTTGCAAATACATCCTTAATGAGTTTTAAAATCCAAATTGACTGTTGAAATTATAAACCTACTTAACCTAATCAACCAATAAAGATTAAATTACACTAATAGCCTTAATTAATTTGAACCAATGGATTTGGTCATTTTAATTAAAGTCACTAGGAGGCCAAATTTTAAAAATTCAATTGCCTCAATCATGAATTGATTGGTTCAATTGTGTCCATAATGTAAACAATTAAATAATTAAAACCAATTTGCAATAATGACCCTCTAATTGATTAATTAACCCAATTAAGTACTAATTATTTTTTTTATTAATTTTAACAAATTATGCAAACACACAGAATTAGAGATTGAGGGGCAAAATGGTCAAATCTCTTAATTACTCAAATTCCTTGGATTAAAAGGTAATAAATCATTTGTTAATTTGACTTTTTTACAATCTAACAATTAAGTAAATGATTATTAAAAAAAATTGCTTTTGATTAATTCTAACAAAATACCAATTAATTCCTAATTAATGTATAATGTCATAAAAATCACTTTATCAATTTAAAGAAGTAAAATATCGACCTAAACAATTTCTTTCAAAATCATTTAAACACTTTAAGATGCATGGCTCATTTTATCTATCATCCAAGGACTCTGAGTAATTAAAATAAACTATGGGAGGTCAAAAATTAGGTGTCAACAATGCCGAGAGGGCCATTCATAAAAATTGACGAGAGGTTCATTCGTACAAACTACCGAGAGGGCCATCCATACAAAACATGCCGAGAGGGCCATTCATAAAAACATGCCAAGAGGGCCATTCATTCAAATTGTCGAGAGGGCCATTCATATCAAACATTGCCATGAGGGTCATTCATACAAATTACCAAGAGGGCCATTCATAGAAACTGCAGAGAGGGCCATTCATATAAACTGTCGAGCGGTACAGACTGCCGAGAGGGCCATTCATACAAAACAAGCCGAGTGGGCCAGTCATACAAACATGCCAAGAGGGCTATTCATTCAAACTGCCAACAGGGCTGCGCGTTCATACCAAACACTAAAAGGGCCATTCATTCGAGCGAGCGCCAAAAGGGCCATTCATTCAAGCAAGCGCCAAAGGGGCCATTCGTTTAAACAAATGTCAAGAGGGCCATTTCATGCAAGCAATGACGTAAAAGGGTCAAATAAATCAAACGGTGCCAAGAAGATTGCCTAAATTTTAAAAGAGTTAGCCAAGAGGGCCATATCATCAAAAACGACATAAGGGTGGTAAGACAAAATGCACCAGACCAAGAGGGTCGTTCAAATCAAACAGTACCAAGAAGGTCACCCACAGAAAATTGAACGGTGCCAAGAGGGTCACCCACAGAAGACCAAACGGTGCCAAGAAAGTCACCTACAGGAAACCAAACCAAGAAGGTTACAATGACTAAACCACGCAAGGGTGGTAAGACGACTACACAAGGAAAAGAGGGTCGTTCAAAACCAAATAGAGCCAAGAAGGTCACCCTCGTAAAATTAAACCAAGAGAGTACAATTACGAAGCCAAGCAAGGGTGGTAAAAGCAGGAAAAAAGGCCAAGAGGGTCAACCACAATGCTACCCAACAGATGGAAGCAGGTTCGTTGCCGCCAAAGAGAGGAGCAGACCAATCAAACCAGATCCAGACGCATGTGGAGCAAACGTGAAGCTTTTTCTTATGCAACCAGCAAGAGTCTAGCTCACTAGCTAGGAATTGAAAGATCACTCCACCCCGTGCTCAGCCTTACAAAATCAAGTTTTGAATATTTCACTTATTTTGCTTTATTTTTTAAAAATTCCCGCAACCGGCCGGACGCACACTGGAAAGTACAAGGCATTCTCGCATAAGGGATACCCTTTTCTACTATTTGAGTCGAACTACAAGTGACCTAATTCCCGAAACTGGTATATGTAGGCGGACTAAATATGTGAGTGTCGGTCACATTCCAACAGATCATCCTGGGACCTCTCAGTTTCGACACTGGAAGATTCGGGATTTGTTTTATGAAATCTGCATTAGAACTTTAATTAAGTCGAACTACAAGTGGCCTGAATTCTCATAAATCTTGAGACATGTAGAAAACCCAGAGACCGGGGTCCGGCCATAATTTTGAAAATTGCCTAAAAACAGAAGTATTTTTAATTGGTCGGTCAAAAATTAGGTTTGTCAAATTTCGATGACCAGGTATGAATTTTCCATGCCCGAACAACGAAGGAGCAGTTGTTGACACCTAATTTTTGCCCTCCAATAATTTTATTTAATTATTCGAAGTTCTTACACAAATGGAGTGAAATATGTATTTTACAAGTCTAAAATGATTTTACAAAATTGTTCTGGTAACATTTTGCCATTTCATTAGGAAAAATATCATCAAGTATACTGATATTTGTCACAAAATCTAGATTTAGTGTCATACTCACTCTAATTCTTAGCACTTTAATCGCAGTTTTTAATGTAAATTGTTGTATATGAGCTTATGTTGGTATGCTTGTATGAATAGGTACAACAAGGACCAATGAAGGGTATTCCGAGCATTTTTTGATTGATTCTAAGGCTGTGCACGATGGTTGAATGTTGGGAAGAAAGTTCCAGCACTTGAAGGCAGAATCTGGCCACTGAAGAGTCTCATGTGCTGGTCATGCGTCACACAGCCAGGCACAAAAACCCTATCTCTGAATCTCAAGAAGGCCATGCACTGTGCAAGCACCGCATGAAGGATGCATGAAGGACGTCATGCGCTGTCCATGCGTCGTATAACCAGCGCACGATGACCGTTAGTTCTCCTAATTCGATTGGGATTGGGAAAGCTTATCTACTATTTGGCCCTAGCTTATAATAACTCGTTTTTAACATTAGAATGACGGCTTAGACGATTTTTGAGACTTGTAAAACTCTTTCTAGGTTTTATTCCTCTTCTCCTGTTTTCTTTACATTGAAACCCTATGTTATTCATGAATTCTAGCTTTCATTCTCAAATCATGTGTAACTAAACACCTTAGTTCTGGGGTTGTCGTTTAGCCGTGAATATTGACGTTTGAAAAATATTTTAATCTTAGTAGCGTGTTCATAAGCAATTGTTTCTTTACTTCCGTGCTTAATTGCTTGATTGTCTGCGCAGCAGTTGAGTTCTACTTGCTAATTGATATACGTGCTTGGGAAAGACATTGTTAGTTTAGAGAAGGAGTAAAGAGATTGTGATCTGATTATCCCCATAGTTGGGCTAGGATTTGTGACTAGGATAGGAATATACTTAGTTACCGCAATCAATTACATACCGTACTCTTATTGCGTTCTTGATAAGTCAATACCATAGGAATATAGGAGGTGAAGTATCTTGAATCGGCGAGTGGTGGTTCAGAAAAATACTACAAGATTAATAATCTGGTTAATTAGCAATTGTGAACAAAGTTACTAAGGTAGGATACTTAAATGACTCAATAAGATTGGTAAACCAACCACGGCCCTAGAATATTTCTAAAATCTTGATAAAAGCAACTCTCACAGACGTTCGTAGCACAATTCTAGTTCACATTGTTAGTTATTTAGTTTTCAGCATTAAGCTACAAAATAAACAAAGCTTTTATTCATTACTTGCATAATTAGTAGCAATAGTTTATTTTCGTGAAAGTATTGGTCATAAGTCTCTGTGGGTTCGACATCCAATTTTATATAATCACTATATTACTTGTACGACCACGTAAATTTGCGTATGAATTTGGACCCAACAAGTTTTTGGCGTCGTTACCGAGGACATAAAAATCAATTATTTTTATCAGAGTAAATTGTATTGCTTTATTTATCCAAGTATTAACGTCTTGATCTTAGTTGCTACTTGATTGTAGGTACTTTAATCGAATGCGAAGGACTGCGAGTCAAAATAATCTTAAGGAATTCGATCTTGAGCTAGAACGTACTTTCAACCGGCGTAGGAGAGACTTGAACTTATTGCGTGCATCCGTGTGCTCTAGCCGCATTACTCGTTGTCATGGCGACAATCCACCAAAAGTGCGAGAGGTTGCAATGCCTCGTGCGTATGTAACTTCAAGCATTGTCAAGCCCACCATCGAAGGGCACTTTGAGCTAAAGCATCCTATGATTCACTACTTCCAACCGTAGTAGGAAATTCACGGGAATGTCACACGAGGATCCCCGCCGTCACATCCATACTTTTCTGCAGATTGTTGATACTTTTGCTACTAGAAGGGTCGGCTAAAGAATATGTGTAACCGATTAATCGTTCCCCTTCTCTCTATTGGGGAATGCAAGTAATCGTTATTAGTGTAGTCTCGCGTAAATTTATCACTACGTGGGACGATTTGGCGAGAGAAATTTTTGACAAGGTTCTTTCCACCAAAGCAAGATAGCTCGCCTCCGAAGCGGAGATCGGTGTCATTCATGTCACGACCCGGCTACGGGCCATGACGGGTATCCGGGGCTAACAGCATCAACACCGCCATTCGTCACTTAATCGCTCTCATTCATAATATATACTCATAATCATAAAAACTATTAGCATTTGAAACATATCTACTTTTTATAAACATAAGCCCTTCGGCTATCAAAATAATATATATATATATATATATATATATATATATATATATATATATATATATATATATGTATATACATGAAAGACTGTGAGACCATACTACCCACAACTGTGCATCTACGAGCCTCTACTAGAGTACTAGACATATGGACGGGACAGGACCCCGTCGTGCCCAAAATATATATATATATATACATATGTACCAAAAGAATAATCAATGGCACCTCCGGAAAATGGAGTGCTCTCAAATCAGCTAATAGCTCCTACGGGTCCGGATCACCTCCTCGCTTCACCGTGGGCATGAACACGTTCGTCTAAAAAAAAACCCGACGTCAAGACGAATATTAATATCACAGAGTGTAAGGCATGAATGAAATAAACATAAAAGAGAAATCATAAGTCATGGACAAAGATATAACTTGCGACGTAGAGGCGCGGGTACATCTCATACATATATCCTACATAGCATATCATACGATACTATAGCGTATACATCATCACCATATCTCATATACATCATCATCATTAACCCGCGTCCGGGTAACCATCATATGCCGCCCACTACAGCCCCTGGCCCTCTAGGCTCGGTGTAAACATAGCAGCCCACCTTAGCGGTGACATGCCCGGCCATCTAGGCACGGTGTAATCGTAGCATCCCGCCCTGGCAGTGACATGCCCGGCCATTTAGGCGCGGTGAAATCATATCGTCATATACTCATTATAACTATTCATCTCATAGGCATATCTTGACTTTGTCATACTTAGCATCATTATACATTTATCATCAAGGCATACATTGAAACTCGAAGGCAACTATAGATATGTCGGGGTGACATAAGGTCTTAAACCCCCGATTACGTTATGGAGTAATCATAATCGTTATATCTCACCTTGCAGGGACTAACGTTTTAAGGTGAGTGCACGTGAGGAAAGCATCAATGAATCATAGTCAACATCATTAAATTCATAGAGGCATCATATTATGAACTCTAGAATCTTTAGGCTTAAGCTTATCATCATCATTATCGTATTTGTAATGTATCTCTTATCTCATATTGCTATTCATAGGCATAGGCTCTTAGTCTTTCGGAATATAGGTAAATCTTGAAGCAAGAGGAAAATCATGCATAGGATTCATGACTTAGAAAGAAAGGTTTAGCCTCACATACCTTTGTCATTTAACTAATCTATCACTTGCTTGTTCTCCTTTAATGCCCACGTCTATACCTTCAAGAACATTCGTATCGACATTAGCTAAACAATTACAAGAACGTGCTTACTAAAGCTAGAGAAAATTGGGCAGCATTTCCTTTGTTTATATGACTTCCTCCATATTACATATCAACTCCCAAACATTCATAACATCAATCACAATATCATAAACAACAATCATCATTTGTTCATATTATTCACATTGCAACATTTCACCTCCAATCCTCCAAAATCATGATCATAATTCACTATCATGTTCTTTCACATATAATTTTCATTCCATGTTCTAAATGTCATTTATAACATATTCATAATCACAATATATCCATTTTCATGATTCATTCCCACTACTACTCAACAATGACACTATTCACACATTTATGACCCATTTTCTATACTCTTCTACAATCCAAGTGTTTCAACTTAGCAATACTTCAAACATCATGAAAATACCATGAAACTTACCTTAGATAGTATAGGAACAAGTATTGAGCGAAAATACTCTTCTAGCACCAAAACCCTATTTCACCTCTCTTGGGATTTCCTTGGTTTGGATGACTTTAATGTGTTTCACACTCTTGATTTATGTTGGTTTGATGAAGTTGATCATCAATTTCCTTTGTGTTCTTGTGGATGAAATGTATGGAATGTTCTAGAGAGTTCTTGACTTGTGGAGATGAAAAATGAAATGAATTAGAATGAAAGAGAGGTCCCTTATATTAATTCACAATCAGTCTCCTATTTCTAACATACGGACCAACATGGGTCCGTATAGAGAGCCATCGGGCCGTATGCTCGGGACCGTATGTTTGGTCCGTTGAAGCATGCCATCTCCGGGTCGAATCTACGGCCGGACATACAGGTCTTGGGGGACTATACGGCCGCATGTCCGGCCGTATGTTGCCCGCCTAATCTAGACTTGTTCTCGTCGACGCGTTTGATCTCCGATCCTTATGGAACCTTCTTAACACTTGTTCAACACCTCAATACCAATCTAAGGGACGTTATAACTCTTTCCCAAGGCATCATTAAAATGTCATTAACTCGATACTCGCAATTCTTGCCCGACACACGACATATGACTCGCTTTCCTTAGCAACTTCCTTCTCTTACCTCGAATGTCTTTGGAAATCTTAATTAGGACCATTAAAGGCTATTTCTTGCTTATTAAAACATCGTATACGTCATGCCCTCTGATAGTCCATTCACTATACGCTAACGGGGAATTTTTCAAGGTGTAACAATTCAGGCAGAAAAATGGAGCTAATTTGTATCAAGCATGGGAGAGGTTCAAGGTTCTTCTCAGAGACTATCCTCACCACCATCAGACGAATGAAGTTCTGGCACACACATTTATTGAGAGTCTGGATGCCCAACATAAGTCATCTCTAGACACTGCTATAGGAGGGCAGGCTCTTGATCTGAGCTATGAAGAATTATTCACATTATTGAACGGGTTTACTCAGAGAACTCCAGACTGGCAAGATGACACAACTAGCAGTTCAGCTATGAAGGCACTGGGTATTTTTGATGTAGATAATTTCAAGACACCATCAACACAGATTGATGCCATGCACACTGAAATTATGAAGGTAACTGCTGCGCAATCCCAACCACATATGCAAGCAGTGCAACAAGCCAACATCTTTTGTGAAGTTTGTGGAGAAGGTCACACCAGTGATGTATGCCCTGCAAATCCAGCATCCGTATACTTCATGGGTAATGCAGGCAAGGGGCAAGGAACAACAATAAATACGGGAATTCTTACAACCCAAATTGGAGGAATCACTTAAATTTCAAGTGAAGCGACAATCAAGGAAATCAGAAACAGAACTATCAGCCAGCACCTGTTCCTTAAGCCCCCGCAAGCAGTATGGAAGAGATGATGAAAAAGATGATGAGTGATATGCAGAAGATGATGACAGACCAGCAAAAGTTGATAGCAGATAATCAGAATCGCGATTTAGCGGTGCGAAATTTAGAAAGGCAGATGGGTCAGATAGCTGGTGCACAGAACACTAGACCACCTAGGGCACTTCCAAGTAATACTGATATGAATCCAAAGCCATGAAATGTTGTTACTCTTTGAAATGGGAGAGAATTGGAGGAAATGGATCCAAAAAAGACCAGTCTAATAAGAGCTGAAAAAGAGAAGATTGCAAAAGAAAGGATTGAAGAAGAGAGGGTAGTCAAGACACCAGCGGTAAAGCAGCCACAGTCTGTGGTTGCAAAGCCACCCCCTTCATTCCCTCAACGTTTGGCAAGACAGAAAGAAGAGGCTACTTACAAAAAGTTTCTTGATTTGCTTAAGCAGGTACACGTGAATGCCCCGTTGGTTAATATGTTGTAAGGTATTCCAAAGTAAGCTAAGTACATCAAATATATTGTCGCAAACAAGAGCTGATTCACAGAGTATGCCACGGTTGCACTTATTGAAGAGTGCACTTTTCGTATTCAGAATAGGTTGCCCAAAATATTGAAGGATCCCGAATGTTTCACGATTAGGATTTCTATTGGGAAGCAAGTCGTTGCTCGAGCACTATGTGATCTGGGTGCAAGTATAAATTTGATGTCATCATCTATCTTTAAGAAGCTGGGTTTTGGAGTCCCTAAACCAACCACTATAGTTCTTCAGCTGGCACACAGATAGTTGGCAAGACTCGAGGGCATTATTGAAAATGTACTGATGCAAGTACGGTCGTTGATAATTCCTGCAGACTTCTTGATTTTGGACTTTGAGCCAGATTCAGAAGTCCCATTTATTTTGGGGCATCCATTCTAGGCCACAGGGAGAGCACTTATTGATGTAGCTGCTGGGCAGCTCACTATGAGAGTACCCAACAAAGTTGAAGTCTTCAATGTATACAAGGCTCTGAAAATTCCTATAATCTATAAGGAGCTATCAACCATTACTTGTCATGACCCAACCGGAGGGCCATGACGGGCACCGGGAGCTTACCCACCAGGCACCTCTCGTCATAAATCCAAAATTATATCTAGGTGAGCCACATGGCCTACTCATAATCTTTATGCATCAATAATACACTTTTCATCAGACTATGGCACTTCTATAACAACATCAACAACTATGCCAATATATATACACAAGCCGACAAGGCTATTAAAATGACATACAAAATATGAGCTGACAAGGCTAAGAGACATATAGTTATACCCAACTGTCTACGAGCCTCTAGAAAGAGTATGTAACATCATAAAGACGGGACAGGGCCCCACCATACCCATATATATACACAAAAGAATAGTACCAACGGCTGTAGCTCCGAATCAAATGGAGCCCCGCTAGATGATCTCCTCGAATAAAGTGTACCTAAGGATCAAGTCTGCCGTTTCCTCGTTCACCCGTGTGCATGATGAAGCGTCCACAAACAAAAGGACGTCAGTACGAATAATGTACTGAGTATGTAAGGCATGAGCAGTAACATAATAAAAGCATGAAGGATAACATCAGATAGAAGAACCATTTATACCTGTTGAAGTGTTCATCACAATTACTTATCCCTTTCTCTAAAGAAGACCTTCCATATATATACATATACATACATATATAACTAGCTTCATCATTATAACATACTCGACCTTAATAGGACTCGGTGTGTAACATACCCGGCCATAATAGGACTCGGTGTGAAGCATACCCGGCCACGACGGGACTCGGTGTTATTCATACCTAACTGATCAGTGGTGTGCGCAATAGATATCATACCCGGCTATATAGGACTCGGTGTTGTACATAGCTTTATATATTTATACATATCGAATTACATGAGTAAGAGGAATATCGTTATCATCCTTTTCACTATATCTTTCCTTAGAGAAACAACTACTATAGGATGGAATCAATGACATGATGAGAGTATCAAGAACTATGAGCCTTAGTGATTCTAGGAATGAAGTCATCATGGAAAACATTATGGATTTCACGTGAAGGTATCTAACAATAGGATCATCCTTAAGAAAAAAGAGTTCGCCTCACATACCTTTATGTCTTCTTAACTACTTAATGTTCACCTCCAAGGTCCGAGAAATCTACATTTAAGAGGGTTCATAGCAAAGTTAGGTCTTAAAGACACTCTCAAGTCCAAGCCAGTATAATTCGTAAGCTAGTGAAAATTGGGCAGCATTTTCCTTGTCTCATCTACTTCTACTAAATTCCAAAACAATTCCCAGACAACAATTTCACTATTACTAATACCATAATCAAGAGGTTTCATTCATGTTAAGCATCATCCAATCCTCAAAACTCCTTTTGAAGATCATTTATAACAATAGCTACTACACAACACCATATATACTTGCATACAATACGTCCTCAACATCATTAGCACCACTCACAAAAAGATTATACTCATAACATGCTAAGAATCATAATTCAAATTAATTTATAGCTCACAATATCCTCAGGTTCATACTTGGACTCTATTTTTTCACTTTTCTTCCTTTAACCACATGGTATAACAATCAAAAAACCTTAACCGTGTGTAATAGATGTAAAATCTTACCTTAATAACTCAAGAACAAGTCTTGGATCAAATTATTCCACTAAAGTGAGGTCTCCAACATCAACACCCTAGGAAATCTTGAGTTCCACAAACCCTAGCAAGCTTCTTAGCACTTGAATCTCTTGATTCTCTTAGATTTGGCTTAGATTAGTTAATAGACTGGGGGAGAGGGTTTTGGAGAGCCCTAGGATCTGATTTGGAGAAATAATGAGCTCAAATGAGGTGAAATGAAATATATAAAGCGTAACTTAAAATCCCGTCGGGTAATTCCATGGTCACTTTGACGAACCGTCAAAATTCCTACGGTCCGTCAAACTGCCCAGCCACACATGGCTCACTGTGACTGTTTCACGGCGGTGCTCCACCATTTGACGGGCCATCAAATGTTCTGCGGTCCGTCAAAGTGTCCCCATTCGATAAGTTGCTCGTTTCGATTCGTTTGACTCCTAATCTTTATGGAACCTTCTTAGCAATTATATAACACATCATTAACCATCCAAGGGGCCCTATAGCTCCTCCTCGAGTCATTACTAACCAAAGTATAACTCAATTGTTGTGAAATCATCCCAAACATGACTTGCATAATACTTCCTTCGACAAACTTAATCCCACCGATCCATATGACTTCAAAATCTTAATATACTTATTTAAAGTTATCAAATACTCTCCTTAATCTCATAAGGACCTCATGTCCACTTTAGGCTCGTGTTAGTCTCCTCACGATTCAAACGACTCAAAATTTCCAAGATGTAACATTCTTCCCCCCTTAGGAACATTCGTCCTCGAACGTTAGACTCTTAGGGATTCTATAAAAATTTCGTCAGAGTTTCCCCCGTAATATGGCACTACCATCCTGTCACGGTCACGATCCAACCGGAGGGCCATGATGGGCACCCGGTGCTAACTCACCCGAGCGCCTCTTGACGTACTCTCATATTTACATCTTGGTGAGCCACATGGCTTACTCATAATTTACATACACCAATAGTGCTAATCTATTTGGGCAACAATGAATTTATATCATCATCAATAACAATGCCCATATCCATATACACAAGCCGACAAGGCTATCAAAATGATACACAAAAATATGAGCTGACAAGGCTAAACGACATCTACCCATACACAACTTTCTACGAGCCTCTAAGAAGAGTATGTAACATAGTATAGGCGGGACAGGATCCCTCCATGCCCATATGTATGTACACAAAAGAATAATACCCAAAAGATGTAGCTCCGGATGAAATGGAGCTCTTCTATGTAGTCCCTGAAAAGAAATCTATGGATCAAGCCTATCTCCCTGTCCAATTGCGGGCATGACGCAACGTCCAGAAATAAAAGGACGTCAGTACGAATAATGTACTGAGTACGTAAAGCATAGTCAACATCATAATAGGAGCATAAGAGATAGCATAAGAAATAGCATAAGATGGGAGAATCGGGAGATGATAGAGCCATCATCATAATTACTTACTTGTCTTTCATAAGGCCCTTCCATTTCTAAAATGTGTTCGTGTACATACATACATATATATTCGTATTCATATTCGTATTCATATTCATATTCATATTCATATTCATACTCGTATCCATACCATACCCGACCATGAAGGTTCGGTCTTTCGCATACCCGGCCATGACAAGGCTCGGTGATTATACATACCTAGCCCTACCAAGGCTCAATGTTATTCGTACCCAACCGTT
>NC_081345.1:3327750-3395424 GCF_029784015.1 Lycium ferocissimum | reverse complement strand
CTAGGATTAATCCCACGTTGATATACACCTTCTAAAGAGTTGAATTGCTTGGAAAAATTATTTTTTTGATCAAGATTCAAGGACTCCATTCACGGCCAGTCATGGTCGAGAGTCTCTCTCTATCTCTTAAGTTTCTTGTGTTGTAAGTGAACAAATGAAATGGATAGTTGATGAATGAGTCATTACTTACCATATATAGGATGTACATGGGCTGGACATGTGTCCCACCCAAAGTTTGAGCCAATTACACTTGGCCATCTCACGGGTGGGGCCCACACGGCCACAATGGTCAATTAGTGAAATAATTAAATCTTAATCCCACTTAATAATCTAATCATGGTTAATTAATCCCTAATCTCCAATAATATTTTTATACCAAATAAAATTTATAAGCAACTTGTGTATTAAAACAAAATCGGAGGTTAAAAGTCTCTACCTCGGATCCCAAAATAGTCTTGTCCTTAACTTATCGCGATTAGCTTTAGAATGTCCCAATGTTTAAAAATACGGGATATAACACTGTGAATCCTGGCCCTCGCTGAATCAAAGAATGATGGAGCATATCTGGCCAAGGAATCAAATCGGAGGCAATAATCTCTGACGCTGGAACTACCTTGCTGCACAGTCAAGAACTGATCTAACCTCGCCTCTCACAACTCAAATGGTAAATAATGATTCAGAAAGGCCTTTGAAAACTCAGACCAACGTGCTGGAGGTTCCTCAGGACCTCTGGCGTGCTCCCACCGCTCATACTATAAGACCGCTATATCAAGAAGTCTAAAAGCCGCTAACTCTGCTGCCTCGGTCTCGGTAGCATGTATGACCCTGAAAATACGCTGAAGCTTATCGACAAAGTTCTGTGGATCCTCGTCCCGCTTAATCCCTGAGTGCTCTGGATGGTCAAGGTCTAAAAATTCATGAACCCTCGAACTTTGGGACCCATCAGCGGTCACTGCTCAAGCAGGTACTCTCAGTTGTCTTTGTGTCATCACAATATAGGTCAATAAGTGCACCGCCCACCTAAGATCCTGGTCTGTCAGTGCAGGAGGGGGCACTGGAGGTACTGCCTCCCTCGGGGGCTCCTCTAGCGATGGAGTCATCGATGATGGCGGGGATAGGGTCTCACCCTGGCCCTCAGGCCTGGCCTCGACTGTCGGGTGTGCCCTGTTGCTCCCCTCACCAGGTTTCATATCGCCTCTCCGATTAGCTATAGTTTTGCTCATCACCGGCATAGCTGTGCACAAATACGGAAGAGTAAGTTTAACTCAAATCTCCTATGACTTGGCTCTACAAAGACGATTTAGATCTGGAAAATGGGTAACCAATTCCTAAATGCCTTATAGCTTCCTGTTTATATAATGTGGTGCAAAACATACCTATAAACAAGACACTAATAGACACAGCTTGTAGACTCCCTAGGACAAACCTGCTCTGATACCAAGTTTGTCACGCCCCAATTTCGGAGTGGCGTGACTGGCACCTGAAGCCAAACTAGGCCCGAGTGAACCACTCTAAATCTGAAACTCTGGGAGTAAACCCCAACTTAAACAGATAATGTCTAATCTAGAGATATATAAAAATACTGACCATCTCGCCTGAACTGGGCGCACACCCAATATATATATATATAACTGAGCAAGGCGAGGGGGCTGTTTTAATCGTACCAAACCAACAGCATCCAACAGACATATACAAGCCGACGAGGCTATCACACTGACATACCATTTACAGGACTCATCTACAAGCCTTCAGAGAGATGTGTGACTGTATCATACAATCTGGAATCAAAAAGAAAACTGCAAGGACCTGACAACTCCGAACAGAAAGGGTGCTCACCAATCAGCTGATGTCAGATCCTGTCTATTGGGGAGGACTATCAATTTGTCGATCTGTACCTACAGGCATGAATGCAGTGCCCCCGACAAAAGGGACGTCAGTACGAAATAATGCACCGAGTATGTAAGGCTATGGTAACTAAACCTAATCTGAAACAATGCAATCCGGAGGCCAAAGAATCCCCTGAATACCTCTCTAAACCTGTCTCATGTGAAATGCAATATAATACCATTATATCTATGTATATCACTGACCAAGTGGCCAGGCAACTATAAAATCTCACTGGCCAAGTAGCCAGGCAATATGTCTCACTGACCCGTCGGCCAGGCAATCTGTCTCACCGACCCGTAGGCTAGGCATGTCTGTCTCACTGACCCGTAGGCCAGGCATATTTGTCTCGCTGACCCGTAGGCTAGGCATATCTATCTCACTGACCCGTAGGCCATGCAAAATAAAAATGTCTCACTGACCAAGTGGCCAGGCTAAAGAAAAATATATACATATATCATGCGGTATATCATGCATATGCTGAAAAAACTGATATTGTAACGTGTCTCTTCTATCTTTCACAAACTCAAGGACATAGGAAAGGGATGTGGCCCCTCCGAAAGAATAACACAACACTCGGAGACTAGACAACAATATAACAAGCTCTACTTTGACAAGTCTTGAATCATAAGGTTTATCATGCTCTTACCATATATGTAAACATGCCAAGAAAAGAAGGAACAGCCTTAACATACCTTTTCGGTCTTCTATTACTTAACGTTTATTCTCTCAAGCTCGTAAATCTACATTCAAGAGAAATCATACTACCGTTAGACTTATTGTCATATGCCTATCTCTTGTCTTTAAATCAAAGTACTTTAGAATCTGCCAAAATTCAGTCAGCATCTCTCCCGTTTATATCCCTAGCTCGAAACTACAATACCAACAACCAACACAACAACAACAACACCAATGCCAATAACAACATCATCAATACCAAAGTATTCCATAAAACATCCCACGCGATGTTTATTCAATTTTCTCAACCAACAAATTTGGTATGCGATCATTTAATAGTCTACCTTTGTAAATATGCCTAAATCAATATTAATAAAGGAAAATTCATACCTTACCTCCGCTAGAACCGCAATATCTTCACTTTCCACCTTGAATTCCTTCCAAAATTCACCGCAATACGATTTTATAATCGTAACTATACGTTATCCGAACCTGAATATCAGAGATTATACTTAATTCGGGCTAAAATTTGATGTTGGGTAGTTGTGGGAAATTTTCAGAATATTTGGGGGATTTCTGGTGTGTTTGGATGAAGAAAGGGGGGTAAGCCTTCCTTATATAGAGTTCCAGAATCTGCCTAGACCGACTTAAAATTTCCTCAGCGCGATCACCCTGCCTACTGGCGCATTCGCGCTGAGTTACTGGGTCCTCCTCTGCTCGTTCGCGCCACCTTTTGGTGTGTTCGCACAGGGTTAATTCCCTGCTCTGACAGCCCATCTTAAAATTCTCATAACGTTTGGCTCCGATGTCGGATTGATGCATGGTTTGTTGCGTTGAAAACTAGACTTCATGAACTTCAATTTAGGCTTTTGCTTTACCTCAAAACTCCTCATCTACTAAAATATATTCATTCTCTAAGTTGGGCAAAAATTGTCCCCCATCTTTTCTCCAAAGTTCCAACAACTTAATTTCCTTAATCCGCTCGCCCTCCAATGCTTCCCTAACTTATTATATGAACCAAACTCTCATAATCATAAGGTAGGCACATATAATCTCATATATCCTAGAAGGTATTCCAGTATCCACGATTACGCTGCTAACACCTAGCGAATCCTAACGTACCAAGCTACGAGGTGTAACAGTAAAGTACTCCAAGAGGTACCAAAAGGAGTGAGGAAAGCTGCATAAGACTAGGGATAAGTATAAGGGATAATCGGGACTACTAAAAAGAACTTGTAGCACTAGAATAGATGAAAGATTTAAAAGAGGAATATTTATAGGAAGGTCAACAACCTTCAAAGGAAAGGAAGATAGTGTGTCTATGGATAGCAAGACAGCAGTGCTGCCTGAGATTAGGGAGTACCTCGTAAGTCGTGAAATTCCAAGCCGATGGTTATATCAATTGTGAGAGTGTATGACATAGAACCATAGAAACAATCTCCATGATGAAATGGCTAACAGAATCGTGCAAGGATGATGATAAGGAGCCGAAGAAGAATAGAAGTTAGTTTAAGTCTCAATTAGTCACCGGTATAAGAGAGCCAAGGACTTTAGGAGGGAACCATACTCGTATTGGAAGGAAATTATGATGATGTAAGATTTTATTTTAGTCCCATGTTTATGAGTTATATTGTAATTATGTTAAGATGGGAGGAGAAGAAATTGAAGGAAAAGATCAAATATGAATTTGATGATATCTCGAGTCGTAAATTAGCTTGACTTGTGATTATTACTATTTTATGAGTACAATCTAGTTATGAGGAAGTATTATATACACGTATATAAGGGATTGTGTTGAGGTTAGTGTTGAAAAGAAGTCTGGATGGACAATCTAAAATAAAATAATCACTGAGAATAATAAATCACTAGCAAGAAAATACCATTGCAAATCATCTGAGCGCTACCGTAGGTGGGAACTATGATGATATTGTAAGAAATTAAGGAGTCCAACCAAGGAATTAAAAGGGGAATATATGGCATGTATATAAGGTCGACTAGTAAAAAAAAGGGATAATCTAAAATAACACCAAAGAAGCAAGTGAGGAAGGGTGCCATATCTGAATAAGAGAGTTTGTCCACTAGTAGAGAAATAAGAAGCAAGGCAAAAGAGTACAACAATTAAGAATATTCACAAGATTGGCGTAGAGCCGTAGCGATCATGAGCCAAGACCACCTTAATGAGAACAGGACGATATCTGGATATCAGTTGACCACCAATTACATACATGGGGACATGAGGATATGAAATTAATGGGTGAGTTTAACAGAGAGTTAAGGGAATATAAAAGAAGACTAATGATCCCATAGTATAAGAGCATAGAGATCAGCAACTAAAGGAGGACAACTATTTCCAGAAATTAATGATAGCATTGTAAGCTCACAAGCTACAACATTCGAGGACGAATGTTTCTAAGGGGGGAAGGAAGTTACACCTCGCACTTTTAGAGCATGAGCATGCCACTAACTTCACCGTATTAATCGAGTATCGGAGACGTCCCATGAAGGTTTGGGAGGTACAAGCCATGGAAGTACGTAACAATGAAGCACAGGATGAATTACAATCTCGTAAGTCGTAACCGGAAAGGACAACCTTGGAACCAAAGGACATGACCATTATCAAGTATGATAAATGATAAATATCACGTATGGAGAGTTTTGAAAGATTCCGGGACAAAGCAAATTGAAGAAAATAAGTTTGTCAAAAATTTGGAAAAAAGTTGGCAGAATTTCTGACAGAATTTTGGGTCAACTTTGGAGGGGTATATCTCTAGGTATATTAGGAGTTTTAAGGTGCTTCAAAAGGCTAAAATGAAGTTCATCGAGTCTAGTTTCCAACGCAATAAACCTCTCATCAACGACATCAGAGTAAGGAGTTATGGCCATTTTAAGATGACCCTCCAAACCGCTAAATGGCTTCTACGAGTCCCACTTGGGAAAGTCGGTTCCACCGACTTTCAAGGGGTATAAAAACACCATCAACCCCATTTTTTCAGAATTTTACACTCCCACGAGTTCTATAAATCCCCTAACACATCCCCCAAACATTTATAGCCCATTAAACTAAGAATTTAACAAGATTACATCAAACTACTCTATGAAAGGTGATTGTTCTTGCTTCTACTTGATGTTATGGTAAGTTTGGTCTTGAAGAAAGTTGGTGTGGCTAAATTTCATCAAGTATAAGGTATGTTCTTCATCCTATCTCTTATGCTGAGTTGATTTAAAGGTTTATCAAGTCTTAAAAGTGAAAATAGTTATGGAGGAAAGGTCATAAAGTGTTGTGTTGTAGTTTCTGTGTTATGGACTGTTTTGAGCATGTTGTGGCCGTATGGTTGGGATGACTTACATGTATATGGATAGTATCTAATTATGTTGGTGTGTTGGTGAGATTACGCTACTTGATTGGGAAGAAATGAAGTGTATATTGTTGTTGTATGTTGAAAAACATCGTGTGGGATGTTTTATGGAATATTTTGGTATTGATGATGATGTTGTTGATATTACTATTGCTATTGTTGTTATTCGTCATGGTATTGTTATTTCGGGCTAGGGATATAAACGGGGAGATCTTTTAGAATTTCGGCAGATTTTAAAAGGAATTAATTTGAGGGCTTAAGACAAGCATATGACGACAAGCCTAACAATAATAAGAATTCTCTTGAATGTAGATTTTCGAGCTTGGGATGATAAGCGTTAAATAGTTAAGGTTAAGGTGTCACACCCCACCCTTGGTAAGGCGTGATTGGCACCCAAAGACCTTACGGAATCCGAGCGAACCAACTTGTAACTTGTATTCTCTATGGCTCAAATGACAAAATAAGGCTAAGGCTAGATATGAACGTAATATCATGTATAAATATATGTCCAATGGACCCACGACGCCAATATAACGACCGATAAAACATAACTAAGCTATACACGGGAACTGTCTGCAAAGCCTCTATGAACATGACTGAAGTATACAAGTCGGGACAGGGCCCCCAACATGCCCTGAACAAAAATCATACAAACATATTTACATCCGGACTCAAACCAACGCTCCGGAAGAAGTGGACCTCACCAATCATAACGGTACACCGAAGGCGACTACGATGAAAGATCCTCGTCTTGTCTATCCACACTGCGCGGGCATGAACGCAAAGATCCACAAGAAGGGACGTCAGTACGAGCAATGTACTGAGTATGTAAGGCATGAATAGTAGCATTGTAAGAGATACTGAACATGAAAAATAATATAATGAACGCATGAAGATAGAGTAATGTAAAAGAGATCAACCTGTGCCTCTAAATGCCCTTTTAAGGTGAATGTCGTGCATGCTTAGCTTTTTTTTTTTTTTAAGAAAAGACGGCCGTTAAGGCGCAATAATATATATAGCACCTTTCCCGGCCATTAAGGCACAGTAATACATATATATACATATAGCGTCTTGCATGGTATTATCTTACCCGGCCATGTAGGCTCGGTGTCATCTTACCCGGCCCTTTCGGGACTCGGTGTCATCTTACCCGGCCCTTTCGAGACTCGGCGTCATTTTACCCGGCCCTTTCGAGACTCGGTGTGATGCCCAACTGATCAGTGGGATGCAATGCGTACATACATACATATATATAAAAATACATAAATGAAATCAACATCATAATTAACATTATCATTATCACTATATCATTCCTTAGAAGATCAACTATCGTAAGGTGAAGTCGACGATGTCATGGGAGTCTCGAGAATCATGAACTTAGATGGCATTAGAAATAGAATCGCCATCGCCATATCTCACCTCGAAAGAACAAGTATTATGAGGTGAGATCAATCTCAAAGAAAAGTCTCAAGATCATGAATAAGCTCAATAATATAATAAGGACCATGAGATTCATAGGCTTCTAGCATTTGTGGAGGCAAGGATATTATGGATATGGCACAAAGGTTTATAAAAAAAAGAATCATACATTTAGAAAGAAAGGGTTTAGCCTTAACATACCTGCTCAGCCTCCAATTATCTACACTTATTCGTCCGAGCTCGCAAGTCTACATTTAAGAGGATTCACACAATCGTCAGACTCGTCGTAGTATATTTGTGCTAAGCTTTCAAGTCAAACTATTTATATCCTGCCGAAAATCGGGCAGCATTTTCCTTGTTTATATGCCTAGCCCGAAATCTCAATACCAACAAAACAACAACTACAACAAAGACCAACATCAACCACATCATTATTAACAACTTTATTATACAGCCATTTCATCACTCTATCTTCGTAAATAAACCAAAAGTAATATTAATAAGGAGAGATTCATACCTTATTTTTGTTAAAACAGCGATATCTTTAATATCCACCTTGAATCCACCGCAAAACCATACTAGAATCACATCTATGCGTTTATCCGAGCTTCGATTAATACTCCGCCACTTGAAAATTGCTTACTTTTTGACTCCACAACTCCCTCTTCAAATTTTCAGGAATTTTCTGGGTAAATCTGGTGAAAAAAAGAGGTTTTTACCCTTTATATAGGGGTCAAATCCGGGGGTCACCGTAGTATTTTCATCGTAGCACGCGTTTCTCGCTCGTCCGGAACTTGTAACGTTCATAATTCTCTACTCCGATGTCCTATCAATGAGAGATTTGTTGCGTTGCAAAACTAGACTCGACGAACTTCATTTTAGGCTTTTGTTTCACTTCAAAACACTTCATATGCTAAGAGATATTCGTCCCTCAATTTAGACCAAAATTTTCATACAAAACATTACCCATCCTTTCTCCAAAGTCGTACTACTCCATTTCTTCCACTCATTTCCTTATAAAACCTTTCAGTATGCCTTATATGCATCCTTCACTCATTAAGTATACTTAATAATACTTGCTCCTTATATTCCAAAGTGATTTTACTTAACCATAACTCAACGTACTTATGTTTCAAATTTGATAATGCTTCTTCGAAGATACGGGGTGTAACATCCTTCCCCCCTTAAAAACATTCGTCCTTGAATGTTGTAGTGTGCCGATCCTCAATAGCCTGATTGAATTTTTTGTTCAATTACTGCGTACCTATACTATAATTTGGTTAGTTTCATCCTGTTCTTTCTTAGCTCTTTATCAAATTCATTTGTGAGTTGTGCAGTACTCAATCCTCACATATATATAGTCACAAGTCAACTAGTATTCCGTTCTAATTTCTTATACTAACGTTCGCTTGCTTGTTCGTTGATGTACACTAAGCATCGACAAATCCTTACTCTTAACGGTTACGTTTCTTCAACCATCCATCTTAATTCCTTTCCATGATCAGTTATACCCATATCCTCAATATAATTTCTTAATTACGTACATTCCTAATGTTCCATCCCCATCTTTATTATTCCTCATAGCAGGATTATAGATTGCGATGAACCAATAATCATAGTTCAAACTGGTCTATAGCTCACAATATCTTCGAGTTCTTGTCAAAACTCTCCCTTTAATTCCTTTGCCTCAAATCTTGCAAAGATAACTTATAATTATAAAGTTAGGGCAATTCTCACTTTACCACAACTTCTTTTCTAACATCAGTATGGTATACTTACCCTTGACTTCCTTATTCCAGTGATCATTTAGTTAGCTGTCATTTCTTGTTGGCTTTCCGGTGTGTCCATTCCCATCTGCGGGGCATAACCTTACGTTGATGGTTCATATAATTCTATAATACATACCCTTGTACTCGGTATGGTTAGTGACTCGTGATATACTTTCTAATTTCTAGTGATGCTGCTGCCTTTCTATCTGCACCCATACCGTTCTTCCTCCTCTTAGAGATAGCCACACCACTTATCGTTACTCCTTTTGTTAAGATTGTCATATTTTTCCTTTAACATCAAGATTTTTCTTCCGTTGTAACCCAAAGTGTCCTTTGTACTCATCATCCATTTCGTCATTCTCTTTGTAGTTAGCTTGCGTCCTTTCTTACTCTCTTTATTACTCTTTAGGATACGTCGCGCATTATTTAGGTGCGGCACAAATTTCCCCGGTCTAGAAATATCATATCTCACATCTGCATGAAGTATTCTCTTGATCCATTTTTAATTCCCTTTCATACCTGCTTTGTGGTATGCTTATCTTTAATTCATCTCTGCTCTCTCTTAATGCATTCTTGATATGCCACTACGTCCTGAATTTTGGCCTCTTTATGCTAAAATCTTTCTTTTCTTGGAATTTTGACAATGCCATACCTCGTTTCAGGACTAGATCTGCTCTTCCCCCCTTTTTAAAGGTGTTCTTATACATTAGTAACTCCCGAGTATTGGTAGTCATTAACTTATCCTGACGATCCGTCAATTCTTTTGGTCTTTTATAATATCGGGGTTCTCTCGCCGTATAGCTTGACTTATTTTCTTCTCTGCTAATCGAGGGCTTTGTATGTAACCAAAGCGCTCATGCATTACCAATCCATTCTCGCTACCTTCTTTAAGGCCCTTCTACTTCTACCTTTTATGTCTAAACATTTTCTTGAATCCATAGGTTAACGAGGACATTGGAATCCATCAAAATACTTTACGGAACGTTTGGTCACACTTTGCTCCTTTTGTCCCTCGTCTTCCTCCACAACTATTATCACTGAAATTCTTCTTACTCTGAGTTTTCGGTTTCACTTTACTTTTACAATGTACCATTGAAAGTTAATATGCTACACTCTTCCACTTCCACTACGAATCCTTTTTTCTCACTTAGCTCACTTATCCGAAATCTTCCTTGACTACTTATTTGCATCCCACCTATGCATTGTAGTTCTTCTAGTGTTTTGCCACTTCTTGTTCGTGTTGTGGAATCCTTGCAAATAAACTCTCTTCTTTCTTCGCCTTCCTGCAACCAAGTCTAGTCCATACTCATGAATATCTCCCATACATCCTTCTATAATCAAATCTCAATATTCCTTATCCTCATCCTATGTCATTGATGTACTACCTCTCGGTTAGCTTTGTTAATTCATTATCCTCTCGCTTGTCCTTGGTGATTGCTCAATTTCTCTTTTCTTCGCTTCTTCTTCTCTCCTCTCCTTTTGACTAGCCCATTAGTGTACCTTTCCTACTTTAATCCTCAAACCTTCCTTAAGTTCCTTCCTCCTCGAGCGCTCTTCTCCACTTTTTATTTCATAGTATCGACCCTGAAGTTCGTGAAATATTCCTTTAAACGTGCAAATCCGGTCTATTCTTAAATCATCTTTTAGGAAAGCTTCTTCGTTTTCGAGGCAACCGTGTCAGTATGACTACACATTTATCCCTTTATATACCTCTCGAGAGCTGGAAATCTCTTAGTATCGTTGCAAGGCCTGATCATTCTCTCTCTTACTTCACATTCCTAGTTGTGGTCACTACCCTTTAGTCCCACTTGTCGAAGTCTGTTCTCCAACCCTACACATTTATCTTTTATTCCATACTACCGCACTTTATCCCTTTCGCATGCTTACCTTCAAATTTTATCCAAATAGTCCCTTGCTTTGCCCGTTGTCTCTCTTGGAAGCTTCACTCACCCTTGTTCCTTACATTTTTTTTTTGCGACATTTTGATCTTCTTACTTCCTGCATACTCACTTTCTTCCTTTCCCTGATGTTATTGCATTAGGACTCCAACTCTAGCCTGTAGTGAAAATAACATCAACTTACCTTGTAACATTTGTACCACTTTTGTCACTTGAACTTCATTACCTTGTTCGATCAATACCTTCAGTATATAGCAACGCCGGTTGCTGGGACACTCATACTAATTTGGCGCGGTCATATATGGGATATCATACCTATACATATATGTGGTTACTATCCCCTCACTTACAAAGTATCTCCAAATACTATTCGAACTCATCCTAATTCTAGAGCTATGATGCACCTTCTTTTTTGCCACCGATCTAGTCCGCCTTGTCCTTCGCGGCCTCTTGAGGTTTCCAACCACTTCGCATACTCCAATTTCCCTTTGGCTACTCTAGCTTCTCATTTGTCCCTTATCTCTGAATTTGTAAGACTTTCGGACACTTCCCAGGGGTCACCCATCCTAGTATTACTCTCATCCCAAAGACGCTTAACCTTGAGCGCTAATGGGATCCGGTGGGTTAGTCTTTGTATGATCGCATCCACCCTACTGCGTGACCTTTATCACATAACCTAGAACAGGCTGAAATTCTAACGGATTCGATAAATTCTCGTAGTGCATCTCTCTCCAGATTAAAAGGATTCCTTACTCTTCCGACGAAGCAAATGCTATTTTAACCTTTGGAACTCCCGATGACAAGCCATCAATCAACACATACAACTGCTTTCCATTCCTAAATTTTAAGATTCCTTGTAGCGGTAAAACTTCTTAGCCGCAACTATCTATAAGTACTTTAGTTATCGGTCCCTTCAAAACTTCCATTCGTCAACTATCAATAGTATCCTACAATAGTGTACGCACATAAGAAGTTCTAATAAAAGACTCATAAACCTGTAGCCGGCCTGTCCTCCTCTTGGTCTGGAGGGCTATAGAGTGAAGTAACCTTCTCATCGTGCTTGCACCATTCTGTTAGCCATCTCATCATGGCGATTGTTTGTATGGTTCCATGTCATATACTCTCGCAATTGATATAACTAGCGGCTTGAAATTTCACGAGGATTCGTTGCCACCAGCTCGTTTTGACCAACGCAATATCCTTGAATCCTCGTCCTTAAATTTTAGGAAAATTTTGACAGAGTTTTCCCCCTATACTTCTTACTATCCAAACCCTACACGCAGCCCAGAAAATACATGCAATGCCTCACAGGGTCAAATATATACATGCGTAACACACCTTAGCCTCACGGCTCTCAATATCGAACAAAATGCAAAGATGACAAAACTTACCTCGTGCGTCACAACTCGGAATATACTTGAACTTTTATCAATCGTCTTGTATATTTCCCTGGTCACTTTCCCTTCCATTCATTGGCTATACATTTCAATAATACTTTCAACATTCTTACCATATCTGACTTCTAATCCTTTTTACCATTACTTACCTTTGTACTGTTTCCTTCAACTTCTGTCGTCTGCAATCTTACAACTGAACTTATCATTAAATTATACACGTAACTAATTCCCCACAACTTTACTTCGTTCAATCAACTTATCTTGACTATGACCACTTTATTCTCATAGAAGATGCACATCTTGATGACATAATTTCAACAAAGTGACTTACTTCTGTAATCCTAATATCATCATCCTCTTCCTTTATCAACACCATTCTTCCGCTGAAATCAAGGGTTAGTATAAGAAATTTCATTTCCTATGACTTGGCTCTCCCGCACGATCTAAGATAAGAAAAGAAGGTCAATCATTCCTAAATGCCTTGCAGCCTCCTGTTTATAAATGTGGCCGGCTTCACACCCATAAACAGGACAATGCTATAGACGGCTTGTAGACAACCCTAGGACAGAAGTGCTCCGATACCAATTTGTCACACCCCACCCTTGGTAAGGCGTGATTGGCACCCGGCACCTTACGGAAACCGAGCGAACCAACTTACAACTTGTATTCTCTATGTCTCGAATGACAAAATAAGGCTAAGGCTAGATATGAACGTAATATCATGTATAAATATATGTCCAATGGACCCACGATGACAATATAACGACCATTTAAACATAACGAAGCTATACACAGAACCCATCTGCAAAGCCTCTATGAATATGATGAAGTATACAAGTCGGGACAGGCCCCCGACATGCCCCGAACAAAAATCATACAAACATATATACATCCGTACTCGCAACGCTCCAGGAAGAAGTGGACCTCACCAATCATAACCGGTACCTGAAGGCAGCCTACGATGAAAGATCCTTGTCTTGTCTATCCACACCTGCGGGCATGAACGCAGCATCCACAAGAAGGGACGCCAGTACGAGCAATGTACTGAATATGTAAGGTATGAATAGTAGCATTGTAAGAGATACTGAACATGAAAAATAATATAATGAACGTATGAAGGTAGAGTAATGTAAAAGAGATCAACCTGTGCCTCTAAATGCCCTTTTAAGGCGAATGTCGTGCATGCTTAGCTTTTTTTTTTTTAAAAGACGGCCGTTAAGGTGCGATAATATATATAGCACCTTTCCCGGCCATTAAGGCACAAAGAATACATATATATACATATAGCGTCTTGCATGGTATTATCTTACCCGGCCATGTAGGCTCGGTGTCATCATACCCGGCCCTTTCGGGACTCGGTGTCATCTTACCCGGCCCTTTCGGGACTCAACTTCATTTTACCCGGCCCTTTCGGGACTCGGTGTGATGCCCAACTGATCAGTGGGATGCAATGCGTACATACATACACATATATAAAAATACATAAATGAAATCAACATCATAATTAACATTATCATTATCACTATATCATTCCTTAGAAGATCAACTATCGTAAGGTGAAGTCGACGATGTCATGGGAGTCTCGAGAATCATGAACTTAGATAGCATTAGAAATAGAATCGTCTTCGCCATATATCACCTCGAAAGAACAAGTATTATGAGGTGAGATCAATCTCAAAGAAAAGTCTCAAGATCATGAATAAGCTCAATAATATCATAAGGACCATGAGATTCATAGGCTTCTAGCATTTGTGGAGGCAAGGATATTATGGATATGGCACAAATGTTTATAACAAAAGAATCATGCCTTTAGAAAGAAAGGGTTTAGCCTTAACATACCTGTTCAGCCTCCAATTATCTACACTTATTCGTCCGAGCTCCCAAGTCTACATTTAAGAGGATTCACACAATGGTTAGACTCATCGTAGTATATTTGTGCTAAGCTTTCAAGTCAAACTATTTTATATCCTGCCGAAAATTGGGCAGCATTTCCCCTGTTTATATGCCTAGCCCGAAATCTCAATACCAACAAAACAACAACTACAACAGCACCAACATCAACCACATCATTATTAATACCAAAATATTCCATAAAACATCCCACGCGATGTTTGTCCAATTTCTCAACCAACAACTTTATTATAGAACCATTTCATCACTCTATTTTCGTAAATAAACCAAAAGTAATATTAATAAGAAGAGATTCATACCTTATTTTTGTTAAAACAAATATATCTTCAATATCCACCTTGAATCCACCGCAAAACCATACTAGAATCACATCTATGCGTTTATCCGAGCTTCGATTAATACTCCGCCACTTGAAAATTGCGTACTTTTTGATTCCACAACTCCCTCTTCAATTTTTCAGAATTTTAAGGGGTAAATCTGTGAAAAAAAAGAGGTTTAGTATCTTCACAAATGAACTTGTACTGTCCATAATTCTCTACTCTGATTTCCTATCGATGAGCGGTTTGTTGCGTTGGAAACTAGACTCGACGAACTTTATTTTAGGCTTTTGTTTCACTTCAAAGTACTTCATATGCTAAGCGATATTCGTCCCTCAATTTAGACCAAAATTTTCATACAAAACATTACCCATCCTTTCTCCAAAGTCGTACTACTCCATTTCTTCCACTCATTTCCTTATAAAACCTTCCGCATGCCTTATATGCATCCTTCACTCATTAAGTATACTTAATAATGCTTGCTCCCGATATTCCAAAGTGATTTTACTTAACCATAACTCAACGTACTTATGTTTCAAATTTGATAAGTGCTTCTTCGAAGATACGGGGTGTAACATAAGGCGACCGAAAAGGTATGTTAAGTCTAGTCCCCTTCTTTCAAAAGGCATGATTCATATGTGATGATTCCATACATATTTTTCATAACCTTCTTACTTCCAAAGTTAGAAGTTCACGATTCTTAAAAGCTTCTTATGATGCTAAAGATGAGATGTTTTCTATGATGAACATGATGATGATGATTTTAATTCTATAAATTCCAAAGCTTATGATTTTAATGCTATTATGAGATTATTGAGCTTATTTCATGATTTTCTCGATTTTATTCATTGTTGTTGATCTCACCTCATAATACTTGTTCCTTCGAGGTGAGATATAGCGATGACGATAATTCCATTTCTAATGCTATCCAAGTTCATCGTTCTTGATACTCTCACGACACTATTGATCTCATCTTACGACAGTTGATCCCCTACGAAAAGATATGGTGGTAATGATATTGATGATGATGATGTGCTTTTATTTATGTACTCTTATGTATGTATATATATAGTCTGTGTGATCGAGTCCCGAAAGGACCGGGTACGGATATGACCGAGTCCTGAAAGGGCCGGGTACGGATATGATCGAGTCCTGAAAGGGCCGGGTACGGATATGATCGAGTCCCGAAAGTGCCGGGTACGGATATTACCGAGTCCTGAAAGGGCCGGATACGGATACCACCGAGTGCCGAAAGGGCCGGGTACGGATACCACCGAGTCCTGAAAGGGCTGGGTACGGATAATACAGAGCCTATATGGTCGGGTACGATGTTGTATTGTACTGTAAGTTATTGCATATGTAATCATGTGGATGTAAGAAGGGTTTCTTCTAGAAAAAGGGTAAATAAGTATGACGAATGTTTTAAAAGGTATTATGAGATATAAACGGTTCTTTTATCTTATGCTATTCGTCGTGCTTTAATCATGTTATTATTCATGCCTTACAAACTCAGTACATTATTCAGTACATTATTCGTACTGACGTCCCTTCTTATGGACGTTGCGTTCATGCCCGCAGGTAGACAGGTAGGCAGACCTGATCCGTAGGTGCTTTATTAGCGGATTCTCAGGAGCACTCCACTTACTTCGAAGCTGCCGTCTATTTGATATTGGTCCTGATGGCCACAAGTATTCTATGTAGAGGATCGTAGACATATGTGTACAGTTGGACATTTCATAGCCCTACCGGTTCATATTGTTGTACAATATTTTAGTAGCCTTGTAGACTAGTGACGATGGGCATAATTGTTGAAGATTAAATAGAGATGTGTCGTTATATTGTGATATATGTCCTTACAGATTATCATATCCATGAGCTATCTTTATGGTCCACCCAGAAATGACTATGAGATGTATGTTTAGAGGTGCTCGGTGTGTTAGCTCTGGGTACCCATCATGGCCCTCCGGTTGGGTCGTGACATTAGGGCAAATTAGTTTAATTACTAATTGTCTACATTATGGCCACATTTGGATTAACCAATTCATGGTTTAAGATAATTGGGGTCATTTTGCAAAATTAGCCTCTAAGAGGCCTTGATTGAAATGACCAAATCCATTGGCAAATCAATTTAGGTCATTAGTGCAAATTCAACTTTAACTGGTTAATTAGGACAAATAAGGCCACAATTGAAATAGTTAATTGATTAAGATGAACTAAGGACATTATTGCAATTAGTTAACAAAAGGGTCATAATTGCAACACTAATTTAGATTTAAAACCAATTGAGGCTATACTTGCAAACCAAGACTGTTTAGAGAATTAGTCGTGTGTTAAAATTAATTAAAAATGCTAATCATGTCCTAATTCCTATAATGTGATCAATAATCGATACTTTAGCATTTTTTGTTTAGTTTAGTCTACCCATTTTGCCCCTTGTATGCGTATATACACCTAATGTGCGTACGTATACCTAACTAATATACATGGTATATGAGGCCCTCCACCCTTTCATTTAAAACATGGACCAGGCCCAGTCCAAGTTGGACCGAGTCGAAAACACTTACATACATAAGGGCAAAACCCCTACTTCTCACACTTCCTTACACCAAACACACCTTATACTCCATCTCTCTTGTCCCTTTCCCCTTCCCTCTTCTAGTAAACCCTAGAGGTGCCGCCTCTGAGTTCTCTCCCTCTCTCATCGCGAAAATGGCTAATAGTCAGAGCGTGTAGAGTCCTCGCAGACATAGTACAACCCAAATCATGAAACAATTAATGTTTGGTCTCCTTTTCACTCAAACTCATCCCAAACATAGTTCTAAATCCCTCCATTTACTCTTTCTTTATATTTTCAAGTCAAAACTATGATTTTTCTTTCAATTAATGTTGTATTGCTTTATGTTTTTTCGCGATTTTCTATTGGTCTTCGAGGGTTGACCCAGACCGACCTAGAAAGGAACAAATTTGGCCGTAGGTGTTGTTTCGCTTTAAATCTTAGACGTTAAATCATATAGTCAGAGTTGGCACTTGGAAAAACTGATTTTGTACCACATCGAGAACATTAAGTCTTTGGATATTTTGGGGGTTCTATTTATAGAACCCCAACCCTCTCACAAAAAAAAATAGAGGAAAAAGACATAGCTTGAGATTTTAAGTGAATAACTCGACGACTTGAGCTCTCAGTTTAAAAATTTTAAGGCTTAACTATTAGAAGTGGAGTCTGATTAGTAAAAAATATTTATTTACTTGTTTTTCTTTCTTTGTTTGTGGGGCTGAGTCTTGAGGTTGGAAGCACAAGGTCTTCTAAATCCATTCTTGGCAAGGGCTGCACAAACAAAAGTTAATACCTTATCTTGTTTTTAGCTCTTTTAGTTCATTTTGTTTAAATATGATATAGTAACCTCTATTGATGGTTATTTAATTCAGATGTTAGTGTTTAAGTATGAATTTGTGTTAATGTGTGTTAAGGATTAAAGTAGTCTGCTCTTAAGTTCATCTGGATGGAAATTAGTTCCTATTACTTAAATGATAAACATAAGATTGCTTGAGTGTTTACTTGGATTATGTGATTTGGTAATAAGATTGCTTTAGACCTTGGTAACTCTGTTAGATAAGTGTTGATTGGATTGCTGCTTGATCATCCATTTCCTTTAATGAGGTGATACTTTTCTATGAGGCTTAATGACTTAAATGATCTTTGTGTTACTGTTTGATCTTGCTTGAACTCTTTAATCAATGATGTTTGGATCATAAGGTCTTACTGGATGAAATAGCATGAAATGGTGTTAACTCATTTGCTTAAAAGGTTATCTGGTTTATCGACTTAAGTACTCTGATCTGAGAATTCTAAATTTACTCTTGATCTAAACATACTTGATCTCTTGTTATACTGCTTGCATAAACCATAGCTAGGTCAAACAAAGGTTTACACTTGGTCTAAAAGGGATTCATTGAATCCAAATATGTCTGTATGTGTCCTAATGTAAGGTCAAGGTGCTTGAATGTAATTGAACGAGATGTTATTGCTTCTAAATTTGTGTCAGCCTACTTGAATATGCCTAAGCTTGCCAGTTTTTCCTGAAATGGCACAAGAGCGCCCTTGGTGCAATCTGACTAAGTATATAGCAAGAGTGAAACAGTAAAAAGGCTTTAATTGGACTATGTAAGTTTAAAATGGAAGACAGAGTCATTTATATCTTCATGTGATCAAATATCTAAAAATGATTCTTTGATTGTTGAATGTTCATGTTAAAAAGGGATGATATACAGTCATTAGGAGGAATGATTAAACCTCAAAGAGTACTGTCTGAGTCCTAGGGTTGTAGGATACTGCTTTTTGACTTATTATGTCTTGCTATTTGAATCATGCTCTGATAAACTTTAAATTTTGATAAGTGCACTGTAACATCAAGGGGGTCAATAAAAAATGATAGAAAGGTATTTTGGTCTTGAATCTGCAGTCTGTTTGTTTGTCTGAAAACACAGAATTCTTTCCTTGTGTATTTCTCCTAATCTGATAATTAGAAGTGTTTAGAATCTGCTTTGGTCTTGGGGGGTGATATCGATATTTGTCTTGGTTGTGATAAGATAAAGGGAAAGAAATAAAATTTGGGTACAACACCTAGCTAGAGTTACCTAAGAGATGTGACATGAGTTTTCCATGATAAAAAGGGGGAAGATTAGAATAGTTTTAGTAATTTGTAGCTCATCTAGTTTAAAAGTGTATTTGCATCAGTGCTGCTTAGGACTAGGATGAGAAATGGCACTCTAATGATAGGGTCTTGTATGGCCACAAGAGCCCATGATGCGAACTAAAAACCACATAGCATAAAAGAGCCCTTTTTTCCAGGTGCCTTGGGAGAGGATCAAAGGGGAACCAAGCAGTGCTTGGTTCATAACACCCTTCCTCCACATAAAAGGCACCATGGCACTACTATAAGCCTATGGGGGTACATGTTCACTACATGAATATTCCATGATCTTACCGACTTTGTCATTAGACCGGGGGGGCACAGGTTAAGGTTAATTTACTTTGTCACCATGACCCATTGAGACTGAATAATAGATTTGTGTGTGTAATTGTTTAGTTTGGATATAAAGGAAGAGGATTTAGTTAAAAAGGAGACCTGAATCTCAAGAATATGGAATCAGAGCCATTTAGACCAATAAAATCACTTGAATCTTTCTTAAACAGCACGATTGTTCTATGTCTCTTTTCCATCATCTGAGTTTAGTATATGCAGATTCTGAGTGACTATATATATACATTCCTCTCATCTCCATAAGATCGACTGAGGCTCAATGGTCATTATGGTGCTACCTAGGAATCTTGAAGTTCATCATATCCTGCTCAGTCTATGTTATACTGCTTGTACCATTCGTAAGTTGTTTTGATTGCAATAGTTGTCCTTTGTTTTAATGGACCACATCTTGCTTATATTATATTATTGCTAGGTATGGATGTTGTCCTATCATTCTTCTCCTATGACTGTACTGGTGAGGATGCTGGGGTAATTTGGGGTCTGGTCTTAAGCCTTCCCCTGGTGTCCTGCCATGCCGGAGGTTCATGAAAACTTTTGGATCTTGTGCGGCATCAGGAATACGGATGGTGACGACCTTCCCTTTTTACTGTCTAAATCCCTAAAAGTGGAGCCCAATAGCACATAAATAAATACCTTAATTGCATGACTTGTGAATAAATTTGACACATATACATGTGAACAGTTACATATGTGATAAGTTCAGTAAATATAAACTAACCGGGTCCCTTTTCTTTTCCTCTCCTTCACCGCATGGCCATTTGGGCAGAGTACAGAGCCAACCTGTTGGGCCGAGGCCCAACAGGCAATTCCTTCGCATTTTTGATCGAGTCCAGTAAAAAAAAGGGAAGCTAAAATTATAAAAAACGCGTCGAAAGCCCAGCCATGGGTGAAAATGTCTAACTAGGGGGATTCGTACGCACCTAGCCTTCCTCTTCTTTTATTTAATTATGCTTTTCTAATCCTTTTGTTTTTAGTTTTTATGCAATTGTATTTGTAAAACTTATAAAACTCTATTATAGTGGAATCTTTATGTTTTGAACTAGCCGTCTTAGGACAACGGTACTTATGCCGTTTAGTTTGACTTTAGGTCCCCAACAATTTTCAAAACCTGGTCTCAATATAAACATTTTTTTTAAGAATAACTAGGCAAATGAATCATTTTATACAAGTTTAAAAATGACAAGAAAAGAATTATACTATTACCAATAAGCTGTCACGTTCTTTTAAAGCCAAATTGAATTCTAAAAAAATTACAAAAAATATATTTTTTCTTATAAACCAAACTCAGTTTTATGTTAACCAGCAGTAAATTTTTTTAAAAAAATGGACTACTCAATTTTATTCTTGGACACCAACGATAAATTAGGAACTCAGGCCGAGCCCAATCACCGAAAAATTGGCACCTCTTTTTGGCTACACTTAATTGATATTTAGGAAAAAGGGGTAACTATTTTGGGCCAAGCCCATATACAAGATACGACTTCTTTTGTTAGTATTAGACCTTACAAATTCAAGAATAAAAGAGGATCATTCTTTGTATAAACACAACCTTTTACAAGATGAAACTTATTTAAACCATTTGTATACATAAAGTTTTAGACAAGGACATTCTGGTAACATATTAAACGAATAACCCGAACCATGTATGAGTCACGCATGAACAAATATCTATTCATTCCCACTTTAAAATAAGTAGATTTTCACATCTTTACAAAACATTACTATCCTTATATAAAAGGAAACTAGTTATATCCGGATATTATAAATCCGAATCTAAATACCCTATATGTAAAGGGGATATGTTCAATTTATTTCAAAAAATAATATGCAAAATGACAGACTTTATAATGCGGGAATAAAACACTAAATAAACAGTTCATGCACATACTCATACATTGGAATTGGAAGGTCAACCGAATAGTACGGATCCGTAATACTAGGGTGCCTAACACTTTCCCTAGGAGATCACCAGAATCCTTACCTAGAACTTTGGATTACAAAGGTTTTTTCACTGTATATGAATAAACCCTTCAAAACTTGTTTTTCTAATTTCCTAAAAATTAGGTGGCAACTCTTTTAAAACAAAGTCCGAAAGAGCACGAACAAGTTCGAAGTAGCTTTTCGAGCGCTAACCCCGCCCGCGAAATGCGAACCGCTACAAAGATAATCACAAAGGGTTGTATATATCACATTGTTCGAGTCCAGAATGCAAAAGCAAAACCGTCGACCCGTTTGTCTATTCAAGTGGTTAATGAATTCCTAGATATATTTCTAGACGAACTTCCAGGCATTACGCCAGAGCGAGAGATTGACTTTACTATTGATGTGCTACCAGATACTCAGCCTATATCTCTTTCTCCTTATAGGATGGCCCCTGCCGAGTTGAAGGAATTGAAAGGGCAGTTTAAATATTTGCTCGAGAAGGGCTTTATTAGGCCTAGTACGTCACTGTGGGGAGCACCAGTGTTATTTGTAAGAAAGAAAGATGGCTCGTTGCGGATGTGTATAGATTACAGACAACTGAATAAGGTGACGATAAAGAACAAGTATCCGCTCCTAAGGATTGATGACTTATTTGATCAGTTGTGGGGTGCCAGATGCTTTTCAAAGATAGACTTGAGATCAAGTTATCATCAGGTCAAGGTCAGAAAGAAAGATATTCCAAATACGGCATTCAGGACCAGATATGGTCACTTCGAGTTTCTTGTGATGTCTTTTGGCTTGAATAATGCACCAACAGTATTTATGGATTTTATGAACATTATATTTAGACCCTTCTTAGATCTGTTCGTGATTGTGTTTATCGATGACATTCTAGTCTACTCTTTATCAGAGGCTGAACATGAGAATCATTTGCGTGCTGTGCTCAAGGTTCTTCAGGATAAGAAGTTGTATGCGAAGTTCTCCAAATGTGAGTTCTGGTTGAACTCCGTGGCTTTTCTTGGACATATTGTATCAGGTGAAGGCATCAGGGTTGATACCCAAAAGATTCAGGTTGTGAAGACTTGGCCTAGACCCACGACACTAACGGAGGTTCGTAGTTTTTTGGGGTTGGCAGGAGATTTGTAGAGGGATTCTCCTCTCTTTCAGTACCATTGACGAAGCTGAACCAAAAGGAAGCTAAATTCTAGATGACAGATGCTTATGAGCGGATTTTTCAGCAGTTGAAGAACAGACTCACTTGAGCACCAGTTCTGGCACTTCTAGAGGGATCAGAGGGTTAAACTATCTATTATGATGCCTCAAGCGCCGGATTGGGTTTTGTGTTGATGCAGCACAGTTAGGTTATCGCTTATGCTTTGAGGTAGCTGAGGAAGCATGAGAAGAACTATCCTACCCATGACTTGGAGTTAGCTACAGTGATTCATGCACTTAAGATTTGGAGACATTATTTGTATGGTGTGCATGTTGATGTCTACACAGATCATAAGAGCATTCAATGTATCTTTAAGCAGAAAGAGTTGAATTTACGTCAAAGGCGATGGTTGGAGTTGTTGAAGGATTATGATGTTGATATTTTATACTATCCAGGGAAGGCGAATGTAGTAGCCGATGCCTTTAGCTGCAGATCTATGAGTAGTTGTCTTACTTGCGAGCATAAAATAGGGAGTTAGCTCACGAGCTCAATCAATTAGCCAGCATAGGAGTTCGATTATTGGACTCAGGCAGTGTAGGAGGCACAGATCAGGATACAACGACATCATCCTTAATAGCGAGGTTAAGGAACATAACTATTAGGACCCTTCCTTGATTCAGTATAGGGAACAACCCCACAGAAAAAGAAGTCAGCCTTTGAGATTTTCGGAGATGAAGTTTTGAGGTATCAAGGCAGATTGTGCGTTCCGGATGTTGTAGGGTTACGTCAGCAGATCATGGAAGAAGCTCATTATTCCCGCTACTCTATTCATCTAGGGTCCACGAAGATGTACCATGATATCAGAGATATTTACTAGTGGAAAGGTATGAAGAACGATATAGCAGAGTTCGTGGCTCAATGGCCCAATTGTCAGCAGGTAAAGGTTGAGCATCAGAAGCCTGGTTGTCTGTCGCAGGACATAGAGATTCCAGCCTAAAAATGGGAGGCAATTACTATGGATTTCATTACAGGCTTACCTCGTTCCAAGCGCAGGTTTGATTTGATATGGGGTGATTGTTGATAGAATTAAAAAGTCAACACATTTTCTACCTGTCAGAACTACTTATTCCGTCGAGGATTATGCGAAGTTGTATATTAAGGAGATAGTGCGACTTCATGGTGTTCCAGTATCTATTATTTCAGACAGAGGTGCACAGTTTACAGCTAACTTCTGGAGATCCTTCCAGAAGGGATTGGGGACACAGGTGAACCTTAGTACAACATTTCATCCCCAGACAGACGGGCAGGCTGAGCGTACTATTCAGACGCTCGAGGATATGCTACGAGCATGTGTGATAGACTTCGGAGGTAGCTGGGATGATCATTTACCGCTTATTGAGTTCACATATAATAATAGCTACCATTTCAGTATCCAGATGGCCCCGTATGAGGCCCTATATGGGCGGAAGTGCAGGTCTCCTATCGGACAGTTCGAGGTTGGAGAATCAAGGTTGATAGGGCCTGAATTGGTCCAGCGGTGCTAAAAAAGGTTAAGCTTATTCAGGAGAGGTTACTAGCAGCTCAGAGTCACCAGAAGTCTTATACAGATAATAGACAATGAGACTTGGAGTTCCAAGTAGATGACTGGGTATTCCTAAAGATGTCGCCTATGAAGGGTGTCATGAGATTCGGTAAGAAGGGAATGCTTAGCCCTAGGTACATCTGTCATGCCCCATAACTCACCCTAGGCGTAACAGGCATCCGATGCTTTGAACAACACTAGAAGCACCTTATAAAACCAATAAACGTCTAATCTCTTTCGTTAATCTTTCAACAATATCAATACGTTACAAATAGCTTACTAACTCATGATCACCATCAAATAATAAAAGCAGCGGAAGCTTGTCATAAATATATCGTTATAAAATGTAGCAACACCCAAAGAGTCACAATGACTTCAACAACTACCCACAGAAATAATGTCTATCTATGGAGCCTCTAAGATGATAAATAAAACATAATCTAACTTCGGGACGCAGCCCGAAAACTAAAACAATAACTAAGATAGGATGGTGCCCCACGAACAAGCATGTGGGCTCACCAAATAGTCCAGAAAGTAGCAAGCTCTCTTAATCCGCGCGCGTATCACAGATTTGCTCCTCCACATTACCTAACACACCATCAAACACAATAATGGTATACCTGAGTACTAGGTACTCAGTAAGTGTCTCCAGGACAATAGTTAATATAAAAAAAATAATATAATCAGGATTAGTAAAACAGTGTCAATAAAAGTAGTGTGTTCAGAGATAGAAAAAATCACCAAACTTGGTAACACCATTAATGAAAATCATTAAAGAAGAAATCAAACAATTTCAACTCATTATGTCGTTTATCACATTTAAGTCTTTCCATCATGAACTTAAGATCATCAACAAGCCATTCACAGGCAACCAAAGTATAACACATGCTAATACAGGCCCAAATCAACATAATGAAAGGATCACCATTTAAGTTTTCCTAAACCGCATAGAAGTACCACATCGAGGTTATCAACCCCAATGGCTACCCTTCCTCCCGAATAGCTAGGCACAGACTAATCCGGGATTGCGAATCCTCGATGGCCACTCTTCCTCCCGAATGGCTAGGCTAACCCCACTAGGATCCATAGTGACGACCCTTCCTCCCGAGTAGCTAGGGCAAACACAAACAAAAGAATCATAGCATAAAAGCCAAGTCAGAATCATAGCATAAAAGCCAAGTCAGAATCAAAGCATGGAAGCCGATTTACTCATTATGAATTATGTTCATTGTCCCATTAATAGGGTTATACACACGTTATCAACTGATTTAGAAATCATATTCAACCATCATTAACTACGACTTAACTAAACCCGTTCATAACTTTAGTTCAACAACTCATAGATAGAAAATAATAATTTTGTATATAGAATATAATATTTAAGGTTTCATGTGGACTTGTCCCTCACGCACATGAAACCTTGTCAAAGAAAACGTATTTCAAGTCAAAAAATTATGTTCAAAAGAGAGACATACCTCATATCCTGCTAAAACAGTACCAATGGAATTTCAAAGGTTCAACAATCACTCTAAAATAGATTTAGATGATAAAGATTAGAACTTTAATCGCTTCTATGAGTTTTCCTTCAATTTCGGAAACTAGGGCTTTTTATAAGATTTAAATCTTGTTCTTGGATCCTCCATGAATAACTTGTGCATTCTTATTGCTTCCAATACACTACACTAGTCCAAATACTCTAAATAATTTCAGTAAGTATCAAAGAACATACCTTTAAGAAGTTTCTCAAAGTCTCTTTCAATTTCTCCTTCTTCGATTTTCAAGAATCTATGGTTTTGAAGGATGAACTAGCATTAATTTGATGTTAGATTAATGTAGAGGTGGCAATTTGAGCCCATTTTTAGAAAATTAGCCCATTTAACTCACGTTTTAGTGAGTTGGGTCACTCATATTTTAGGTGGGTAACTATAGGCTTCAAGTATCTTTTTAAACCATAAAAATATGGGCAAATATGGGTAAAATATGGGTATCCATATAAGAACACACTAGACAAATTAACAACTCATTTTGAAAATGAGAAATTTCTTTCTTACCTCAAACACCACCCACCCCTCCATGCCCCCCCCCTCCGTCACAATTTTTTTTATTTCATATACTTTATTTTACTTTTATAAAAAATGAGAATTTTTTTTCTTACCTCCCTCTCCGACCCCTACCCCCACCTCACCCCACCCCTCAATGACCCCCTCCCCAAATTTCAATTTCATAGATTTTACTATTATAAAATTTTTATAAAAAATGGAAAATAAATTCTTACCCACCCCCTCCACGAAACCCCCCCCCCCCCCAAAACAAAAAAAAAAAAAATCAATTTCATATATTTTACTTTTATGAAAATTTTATGAAAATGGAAAAAAAAATTCTTACCCCCAACCCACCCCCCCCCCCCCCCAAAAATTTCAATTTCATATATTTTACTTTTATAAAAATTTTAAAAAAATGGAAAAAAAAATACTCTTACCTACACCCCACCCCACCCCCGAAATTTCTGTTTCATAATATCAATTATGAATATACTTCACCAAAAAAAAAAAAAGTATCAATTATGAATATATAAAAAAATTAATTCAACTTGACAAAAGAAAACAAATTTATAAACATTTCACTTGAAATAATAATAAACTTGTATAATATGGGCTAACCCATAACCAACCTACCCATTTATCACCCAACCCATATTTACCCACATCAAATATGGGTGGTTTGAAACCCAACCCATTTTTGTTCAAAACATTTTCAACCAAACCAAATCTAACCAAACCCACCCATTTGCCACCCCTAGATTGATGTAGTAATGATGGAAATTGATTAATAACTTACCATAGATGTTTTGGAGAAGCCTTAGTTAGAACCTTATATAAGTCGTAACCAGAAAAATGGGACCTCGCACCAAGATGCCTCTCCTACACCACCCTTGCTTCGTAAGTGTGGAAAAAAAGGCCAAAAGTTGGTCTGAAACACGAAAACTCTTGCCACCCTTGCCATGCAAAGGTGCCGCAACTGCCTACAGCGTTCAGTATAATAGGCATAACTCCTAGTACAGAGCTCTGTTTTAGTCCACCATACATGGTTAGAAAGGTATTTCATTTATCTACGACTTTTATATTTTGAGTTTCCTCAGATTCCTAATGCAACTGCTAGAAAATTGGGCATAATTGAGGACTACCTCAAACTTAGATGAATTTAAGAGCTCTTAAGAACTTTACTATTTGGTTTGACTTCAAAACGACTATCTTCCACCCGAATTCATCCCGAAAGGATTCATATTTTTAAAATGTCATCTTAATACCAATTTTATACATTCACACCTAATTTAAATTTATGGAGTGTTACAACATCGGGTCGTACAGGATTATACGTAGAGTGGGCCGAGGAGCCTATGAGCTAGACCTACCTTTAGACTTGGAGTCTGTAAACCCGGTCTTCCATGTATCCATGCTCCGTAAGTGTATTAGGGATCCTTCCAAAGTTGTTCTCGTATATGATGTCCAAATTACAGATCAGTTATCAAATGAGAAAGTCCCTGTTGCTATTCTAGATCGCCAGGTTCGTAGTTTACGAACCAACGATGTAGCTTCCGTAAAATTACTCTGAAGAAATAAGAATGTGAAGGAGATGACTTAGGAAGCTAAGGGAGATATGAAGTCTAGGTATCCTCATTTTTTTTTTTCTGATCCCAGAGAAGGCTCAGGCTACGACACCATCATCTTCAGGTATGCATTATATTGTCAGTTACTCTTGTTGGTCATGTGAGGCCATTATTGTTATTGATTGTTATTGCCCTGTATGGCATTTCACTATGTTGTAGGGATATTTGGTAGGTTGGTAGTAGCACGATTACACAAAAGACTCTACCAAAATTTCTGTAGACTTCTAAAGGTTTTACATTCGAGGATGAATATTTCTACGGGGGGAGGATGTTACACCTCGTTCTTTTGTACTTTAAGTATCTTTGTGAGTTGGTTGGTATAGATTTGGAGAGCGGTACTATCTTTGGGGTTTTATAAGATTAGACGTGTTCATCTTGAGTATACGAGGGTTTAAGTTCATGCTTAATATGTGATAAAAGAATTAGAGGTTAAACGACTCGACGAGAATGCGTTCTGGAATAAGTTGGGTTTTACGGTTAGATATACGTACCGTACAATTTTTACGAACAGTATATCTGGTTGGCCCCCACCATAAATTGATAACAGTAGGGGTGAGCCACTAGTTGGATTTTACGGTCCAATTATACGGACCGTATAATTTTTATGGTCCGTAAATGTGGACCGTAGATTTAAGTCGATGGCAGCTTTTTCTTTTATATATATTTTGTACCCCCTCATTTTATCTCATTTTTTCTTTATTCCCCTAACCTCAAACACTTCTACAACCCTCTCCAACATATGTAATCAACCCCCAAGTGAAATCAAAGATTAAAAGTAAGAATCAAGTGCTAAAGGTTTTCAAAGTATTGTTGAAGCTTATTTCTCCTTCTTGTAGAAGATTTGGAGGATACTTCAAGGTGAAGTAATCTTGGAATTAAAGTGCTCTTGAGTTCCTGAGGTAAGATTCCATCTTATTTCCATATTTATGAGTTTATGTGATGGTTATGCTAGGTTTGGAGGGAAAGAAGTGGAGGAAAGGTTCAAATATGAACTTGAGTTTAGTTGAGTTGTAATCTATTTTAAGCCGTGATTGTTAATGAGTTTTTGAGCTAAAATCTTGTTGTATGGATAATAGTTGATGTTGAAATTGTATTGAGGATGTTATACCTGGTGGATTTGGAAGAAGAAGGTGTGTAGGTGTAGTATGCAAAGCGTATATCGGGCGTTACTATTGTATATCTCTAAATATTGTTGATATGAGTTTAAAAGAGGATCATATGAGGTTGTTGTGTTGATTGTTGACTGTTGGATGTGTTGTGATGATTAAGGAGTAGGGGAAATGCTGCCCGTTTCGTTTTAGAATCAATTTATCGTTTGATATACGTGATGTGCTAGTACCATGTAAGCTTGAAATTGCCTACCTTTGTTATAGGTTTGGAGTACTAGTTCGACTGCTTCGTTATGGGATTTTGTGGATGACTTGAGGTATGTTAAGGCTAACTTTCTTTCTTTTGGCATGATCCTCATAAACGAAAGGTAAACATAACGCTACCCATAATGATTCCATTCTTAGCAGCCAGAGATGTCCTATGTTGATTCATGTTCCAATGATATTGCTCATAGTAAGTCCTTCTTCAGATTTAGTATGCTTCATAGAGTCACATGATGATTAAAATGCTGTTTCATAATGATGATCGGAGGTATTACGTTCTTACGTCACTCCAACAGATTCAGGATGCACTCTTATCACATTTTTGCATTGCACTATATGTATATATAAGTATTATAACCCCATAGGCATTATATACGCATATACTTATATTATATCTATATAGGATATGGGGAAGGTGAAGGCGTTATATATGCACTACAACCTGATCAGCTGGTCATATGATGATGTTTCTACCCGCAGAGGCCGATATGACACGATGGGATGCCCACAGAGGCTTGACAGGCGTTATATATTCATATATATGTATAATCAGGCATTATATATATCATTACTTATGCATATCATTGGCCTTCAGAGGCAGTTCAGATGTACAGGTTGCATTTTTTTTATCCTACATACTTTCATGTCTTCTTTATGTTACTTTCATGTCTTACATACTCATTACTTCTCATTACTTTGTTTGAACTGACACCTCTTTCGCCTAGGGGACGCTGATTTTCATGCCTGTAGGTTCAGGTAGACTGGTTGACGATTCGCCTCCATACATTGCTGTTCAGCTGATACTGGAGCACTTCTCTTGTCCCGGAGTTGTTGTTGTGTTTTAGTACGTTATATTTTTGTTGCACATACGGGCGTGGCAGGGCCCTGTCCCGACTTTGTTATGTCAGGTACTCTATTGAAGGCTTATAGACAGTTATGGTATAGCTAGACGTTGTAAGGCCCCCTCGGCCTATATTTTATTGTACAGTTCTTGTCCAACATAGTTATATACATATGTTCTTTGGGCTCGTTCCTTTTCAGTATAGTTCTCTTATGATCTAGCAGATTGTCATCTAATGACCCTGGTGGTCCACCCTTGTTCATGATTATGATATGAAATCATGATTAGCTGTGCTCGGTAAGTTAGGCCCGGGTGCCCGTCATGGCCTTTCGGTTTGGGTCATGACATGGAAGTTCGTCCAAAGGGCAAGGCTCTTGTGAGGTAGTTCGTGGCAGCCGCTAGGCATCGAGATAGGTTACGATTTATCTTTCGATTAGATTCCAATTAGCAAAGCATATGTATGCGTTAGATATTGACAGGGAAAGCATGTTAGTCCTTCGAGTATGGTGCGGAGGTGAAACCTTATTAGGTTGGTTCTATTGTTGTTTGTGGGCTTGTTGCCTAGTTGTTATGATTAGGCTTGTACCCTTGTTTTTTATACTCTGACTTGTGTGTGCATTCATATATATCTTGTTATGTCACTTATCATTGAAAAAGGGAAGAATAATGAGAATAGACCTTAACCGTGATGTGTACTTATGATAAGACACGGATGAGATCTTGATTATGATTCTTGTTGTTTGAGATATCATGTATGGCATACATTCTCATTTCATTTGATGCATTGATATGAACTATGACTTGGTACTAAATGATGATGAGTGAGAAAGTGGAACATCCGAGGTCTTTGTCAAATCGTGTAAAGGAGAGATGAGAATCCATAATCCAAGGTTGTTACTGGACCAGAATGTGTTATACTCGCTGCCGCAACTTTCTTGCCAGGACGAGGGTGTACATAGACTTCGAAGGTCCCCCATGGGTCATGACTATTGAGATGTGGAGGTTTTCGTCCTTAGCATGTGTATACGGTATGAACAGTTGGCCAGTGCATTGCATTGCATCGCATGTGCATTCATACTTACATACATTCTTCATTGTTTGACTTGTATATGGCACTTGATATCTGGTTTGATCTTACGTTGAGTTGGTCTGTGAGTGTGCTTGATTGCTTACATGTTAACTTGTTGATTTCTTTCTTCATATATGTGAACTAATTGTTGTCGACCCATGATATCGACCAGTACATAGTATTTTTACTGATACTACCTTGTTGTACTCTTTTTGAGTGCGGAGTTTATTACAAGATCCCTATCAAGCCCTCGCGAATGATACTCGAGTTCTTGTTTGAGTTTCCATGGTGAGCAGTGTTCTAGCCCGCAGCCCAAAGAATTCTTCTATTTATAACTGTCCTTTCTATGTCGAGATAGTATTCAGACTTTGTTGTATATCCATTCAGACCTGCGTAGTATGTAGTGGCTCTTGTACTATGCCCTGACCAGATTTTTAGGATTATATTGTATTTTCGCACTTAGTTATTTATCTATGATATTGAGACTGCTTGTATGAGTTAGTCTTCCACATGTTAATCCTAAAATTGGTAAAGTAAGGGAAGGGATTGCCCACCAGGGTGATTAGCGTGGGTGCCCGCTTGATCCACAAGTTGGGTCTTGACAATTTGTATATTGAAAGAATTATGTGATAGCATGACTCCCCGGTTTCAATCATTTCTTATAGAGGAGCACATTTCTCAGAAAGAATTTGGCAGTCTTTCTAAAATAGTTTGGGTACAAACGTAAATTTGAGTACTGTCTTCCATCCTCAAACTAATGAACAAGCTGAGAGAATCATTTATGTAACGACCCGTTAGGTCGTTTTGATGGTTTTCTTGTTTAGCCTATTTTTCCCTTGTGAACCCGCCCCTTTGCTTGTTTTGGATTGTTATGTAGTGGGCGTGGTTGGCATAACTGCCGAGGTCGTTAAAATACCTTAAGTTGGAAAACTTGCTAAGTTAAAGAAAGTTAAAGAATTCTTAAGTGTTGGGTTGACTTTAGACATCATCGGGGGTAATTGTATCATTTTGGAAATTTTGTAGGTTCCATTAGCTCTGGAACGTCAAATATAGGCTGTTTAAGTGTTTGGTTCAGTTCCCGAGGGTCTTGGGGCATTTTGGTCATTTGGTTGGAAAGTTGTTTTTTGCACGTTAGGGGTTGACTTGGTCAACGAGACCTCTCTTGGAATTTTTGAGTGTGCGAGTGAGTTTGTAGCGCATTTTTACATGTGTCTGCATATTTGGTTTGTATCGGGGAGGTTCCAGGAAAGTCTCGGGATTTCAGTGGAGAGAGAGCCAAAAGCCAGATTTTTCTGGTTCTGGTGTTCGCGCAGTCATGAACGGGGTCCCAGCCCTGCAGACACGCTCCGACTAGTGGAGGCCCGCAGGAGCGAAGGACAGCTGGGTTGGCCTTGGTCCGCCCCTGCAAAGATTTTCCTGCAATTATGTGTGCGTAGCCGCGAGTTGAGCTCCACCGTTGCGAGCTTAGGATATTTTGTGGGAATGTGACATGGCGAGGTCTCTTCTACCGGTGCGTGTTCGCCGGTGCGAACTTGGGTGCGCAAGTGCGCAATTCGCTGAGCAGAATGTGGTTCTTTTAGTGTCTTTTTCCTTGAGTCTTTCATTCTAAAACCCTTAAGTGGAGAGCAATTTTGGTGGCGAATTGAAGGGAATTCAAGGAAGAATCAGTGGATAAGTCTCCTAACTCTATTTTATGACTATTTTCATGGTTAGAATCAAAACCCCAAGCTTAGAATGTTGATTTTAAGAGATATATTGAAGGGTTTTGGAACCCAACCAAAGAATTCGGGGTTTTAGAAATTGAGCATAAATTAGTGACTATTATTGGAATATTTTCAGTTTATGGGTTATATGAAGCATGAGGAACGCGATTCTAGGCTTAATTTACTGTTTTGCCCTTTTGGGTTCGGAATCCTAATTTTAGGGTTTAATTTAGGGATTTTGGATTATATAGCTACATGGGTGTTGTTGGATTTGTGTTTTCTAACGAATAATCCATATTTGACTAGACTTTGTTCGTTTGGAGACTATTTGGAGTGGCAAGAGGGCGTCGCTATTCTAGATTCGACATTCCAGGCATGTTGAGGCCTTGAACTCTTTCTTGAATGTGTGTGTTAGCTAAAATGAATCTAATAAGAGGGAATTGGGTGAATTAAGGGGGTTTAGATAATTGTGAGGTGACGACCACCAGTATCGGATACCGGTTATCATGTTATGGGTATTTGTGCAATTTCAATTGTATAGTTGGTCTAAATGCCATGCTTTGGGCACTAGCTGATAGAATAGTACGATCCTTTGGATCTGTGATTGGGGTCCGATGCCCGTACTTTATGTCTCTTATTGTTATTACCCGTCTTATCTGTTTGTATGCATATCACTCATATATCCTCGTTAAAGTAAAAAGGAAGTAAAAACATGAAGTCTTTATGATATTTTAAGCACGAGGATGGATTCCATGCTTATATACTTGTTCTTGACTTTATGTATACCATATTCATACGTTATATGTATTCATGCATACGATTTGAGGATATGATTATAAGTCCGATGGGATCTTGTTCCGATGTGTGACGATGCTTTTAGCGAGTTCCGTTGACAAATGGGTCCCGTTGGCTAAGTGACAGGTACTTGAGATATGAGATATGGAAACTGTGATTCGAGATTACTACCAAAGAGGTCTGTGATCCGATGATTTTTCCGAAGCGGTGATATATGGGCCTCATGAGCCCCCCATGCGTCATGATTCGTTAATATTCGTATGTGTGTATATCGGGAAGTGGAAAGAAAGGCCTTGCAATGCATTTGCATATCATTCTCCATTCTCTATATTGTTGTTGTAATTATAGGTATTTGTTTTGCCCTATCTTGAAAATCTATCTATTATGTGGGTTAGTTGTTATTATGTTTGTCTTGTATTTGGACTAATCGCGGACAAGTGTGGTTGTGATATCGAAGACCAACCCTCGTCTCCGTTTCGAAAAGAGTCGGTCAACGATGCATGCTGAGTGCCCGTTGTTTATTGTACTCACGCTACACTTGCTACACCTTTTTGTGTGCAGACTCGGTTCTTATCACTAGTGGAGCTCGTGACTACCAGGCTACCCCTTAGAGCCTTGCTGAGAGATCGTGGTGAACCTATGATTCTAGATGCTCCGGACTCCTTCTTAACCTTTATCTTAATGTCTTTCTTCATTTCGGATAGTTTCATTTATGTATTTAAGACTATTTTTATCCTTTAGAAGTCTTTGTATTATGGTGACATCAGATTTTGGGGATTGATGTAATAACTTCTAAGTATTTTATCTAAGGTTGATTTTAGACTTGAAATTGACTTGCATGATTTATTTCCGATTTTAGTATTAATTTGAGCTGTTTATGGTTTGTATTGGCTTACTAGTATGGTGGGGCTAGTGCCATCATCACTTAACAATTTGGGTTGTGACAAATTGGTACCAGAGCACTAGGTTAATCGATCTCACTGATACAAGGACACTGTCTAGTAGAGTCTCGCAAATGGGTACGAAGAGCTCTGTATCTATCTTCAAGAAGCTATAGGACATTTAGGAAACTTCTATTCTTTCATTCGTTAGCATGCGCGTCTCATTCAGTTAAATTCTAAACTTTATTGTTCCAATCTCTCACTGATGGTGAGGAAACGATTCTCGATATGCGAACAGCTAGATGTGATGTCGCCTGGTATGTTTCCAGATGTACAACCGTGATTGGGATGTGTGATCAACTTTGGATTTCAGCTATGATTTGAAGACTCGATAGAGTGAGGTTATGAATCAAATTCTCTGGTTCAGCGATATCCCAAGGAATGGGAGTCAAGGGAGTAAATTTATGGTGTATCAAGTGATGGGAATACATTGTCGATTCTAAAATGGTACAGTTAGCAAAATAACTATGTGACAAGTGTTGTGGCTTTGAAGACTAAAATCGAGGGGTTTCATCATGATGTAAAGGTTTCTTAGGATGCAACAAGATAGGACATGTACAGATATTCTGAAGACGGAGGATAAATTTTGATAAATCAGTTGATTGGATGAAAGGAATTGTTGATGATGTTGTGAAGAGAAGTTGGGAAGCATATAACCAGAAAAGATGACCTTTTACGGTAAGGTATGAGGAATTAGGACTTTGTTTTAGGATGAATGTGGAGATTCTTCAGCTACTTGAAGGAACATGGATGTAATGCAAGGAATTCGAATGGATCTTTCTCAGTTATAAGACGAGCATAAGTGGTGGATGAGCCATCTGGGCAGTGGTTGCTATGGGTGACTGAATCCCTTGCGAATAGTTGGGTTTCTTCTTTCAGTAAAGGGTCGTGTTTGTTTGTTCGATTGATATCTCGGGGATATGGTGACAAGAAAGAATTATTTTGAGCTTCGAGCTAGTTTATTATGTGTGGTCACATTCATTTGTGAAACATTCCTAAAGGATCATGGGTTAGTCGGTATGTTGACTATGTCGTAGGCTTCTGGGGAAAGTAGTTGTCGGTTAATAAGAATGAATCTAGCGATGGATGAATGTGAGGATTAACTACTTGGAGAGTTACCGATTGTTGCTTCTAACTTAGAGAAAATGTGGATTTTGCAATTGTGGGTTTGGCTCTATAGGGTCTACGATTAGTAGTGGGTGCTAAATAGTTCAAGTCGCGAAGTACATTTCAACGGTTAAATTGAGGATCAGTGGAAACAACCTAAGAAAGGGAAATGATTTCACTAGAGGACTTTGGGTATTCATGCGGAGTTGGTAAACTCATGAACCTAGATGGAAGAATGAGTTGCCTGCTAAGGGATTTTGATAAGGAAACCGGTACAGCTATATAAGGACGCAGGTAGAAAATTATGTGTATTAGTCAAGGATCACCTACAGATTATGGGCCATTTCTATAGTGTTTGAGGTTTTGCATCGGCAGTGATCAATTGTTGGGATAACCGGGATTGGTCAGGTATCTTATGACAGGAAAGTATTGTGAAGAATAGTATATGTGATGCGTTCGACTTAGAGGGACATTCCGTTTTGACGTTCGAGTGAGGCAAGGGGAACTTTCAGATGCACTAGATTGGGGCTTACTATCACTATGATTAGTTTGGCTATTGTGTAACATTTATGATATTGCGATCCACCTCTCAGTAGGTTTAAGTCATCTCCGGTTGATGATGATAAACATGGTCTTGAATGGGATATAAAAACTGGAGACTCGAGATAAAAGGCATTTTACTATCGGCTTCGAAGGATTAGGGTTCATAAGACTTGGATTCGTATCATCCTGACTACTTAAATCATGTGCGGGTTATGGTGGCGTTATGTTATCTCATTCAGTGGGGTGTGGAAATGGTAAGTCTGATTAAGGAAGTACGCTTATGATTTGACTTAGTGACTGGCAGGTGCCAGCGGAACCTTGTGATTGAATATTGATGAGAAGGTAACTTGCGTATTACCAAGAGGGGTATTTCTACGGCATACTTGAATGGACAAGTAAGAGTTGATTAATAAAGGGTATACGATGGAAAGTTGGAGTCATAATTCCGAGGTAAGATGATATTGAAGCGTTGATGGCTAAGTAGTATGGTTGAGTATTTCAAATATGAATGACTTGAGGGCATGGTGCGTTTGGTAAAACACATGGATTGTGAGATTGATACTTTTGAATTTGCTAAGGGCGTAATAAGTTTTGTACTCAGAGATTTTAGGGTTGTGAAGTGATGAACAAGTTAGTGGAGACATAAGGAGGAGAGATCGATGTAATTGGATTATTTAAGGTTTATCATGTATGCGTGATTAGTGTAAGTTGACGGATATGAAGAATTAAAGTCTTAAGGCTTGGCTCGTGGGTATTTGATTGACAACATAGGCCAATTTCAGATTTTGAGGTTGGAAATGATAGCGCGAGGTTGAGGATTTAGGAATAGCGGATTACAATGGATCACCACAGACTTATGGAAGGTTTACTATTCACTTATATAGATTTGGTGTCACGACCCAACCAGAGGGCCATGACGGGCACTCGGAGCTAACTTACCGAGCACCACAAGACATACATGCATCTCATAGTCATACCTGAATGTGGGCCATAATACTAACTAATAGATATCATAAGCTGTAAGGGACACAAGCCCAAAAGATATATATGTATATACGTCATCAAGATGAATCCAAGTATTTAAGCCAACATGGCTATCAAAGTAATGATACAACAAAATATAGACCGGGAAGGTCATAGGACATCTAACTTTGCATACCTATCTACGAGCCTCTACTGGAGTGCCTAACATACTAAGGACGGGACAGGACCCTGCCATGCCCAAATGTACACAAAAGAATCATACCAAGCTGAACTGCGACTCCGGAACAAGTGGAATGCTCCTGTACAAGCGTTGAGGAAGCAGCCTAAGGGTCTGAACTGTCTCCCTATCTACCTGCGGCATGAACGCAGCGTCCACAAATAAAAGGATGTCAGTATGAATAATGTAACGAGTATTAAGGCATGAATAACAACATAACAAAGATATGGAAATAACACGAGATAAGAGAGAAATAACCTGTACATCAGAATGCCTCTTAGGGCGGACATCATGCATGCTTTCCTTTTTTAAAAAAACATTTTCATTCATATATACATATATCATAATACCGTACCCGGCCATAATAATGCTCGGTGTCATCCGTACCCGGCCATAATAGGCTCGGTATTATCCGTACCCAACTGTAGTGGTGTGCACAATAGGTGTCGTACCCGACCAAATATAGCCCGACTAGGTGTCATAAAATAGCTACATATATAAAGCAAGCATGAGAGCTAAAAGAAACGTTATGACTCTATCGGAGTGACGTAAGGTCGGTAAACCTCCGATTACCATTATGGAACTATCATCATCGGTATATCTCACCTTGAAGGACTCAATGACCATAAGATAAGATCAACAATAATAAACAAGATCCATAACTACAAGAAAAGATCGATAATCATAAGACAAAGATCAATAATATCATAAGAGGATCAAGATCATAAGCTCCTATATTTCTAGGAGTAGAGTGTCACGACCCAACCAGAGGGCTATGACGAGAAACCGGAGCTAGCCTACCGAGTACCTCAAAACGTACATCTCATAGTCATATCTGAGTGGGCCATGAAGCTAATTCATAAATATCATTACTAGAAGGGACACATGCCCAAAAGATATACATAAATGTACACCATCTAACTGTGCCCATATATATGCTGACAAGGCTATCAAAGGATATAACAAGAATATAGACCGAGGAGGTCATAGGACATCTTGCTGTACACATCAGTCTGTGAGCCTCTACATGGAGTACATAACAAACTAAGACTGGGACAGGACCCCGACATGCCCATATAAATATATATATACACAAAAGAATCATATCACGCTGAACTGCAACTCCGAAATAAGTGGAGTGCTCCTGTACCAACGCTGAGATGGTAGCCTAAGAGTCTGTACCGTCTCCCTATCTACCTGTAGGCATGAACGCTGCGCTGCGTCCACAAATAAAATACGTCAGTACCGATAAAGTACTGAGTATGTAAGGCATGAGAGTAACATAAGAGAGACATAAGAAACTATAAGGTAAAAGAATGCAACCTGTATGTCTGAACTGTCCCTGCGAGTGAATTATGTAAATAATTACTGTGCATCTAAACTGCCTCTGAGGGCTAATGATATGCATAAATACTGTGCATGCAAGCATGAGGTCATACTTGTATATATATATATATATATAATGCCTGTCAAACCTCTGTAGATTTTGGCAGTCATTGGGATCAGTTTCTGCCTTTAGCGGAGTGTGTTTACAAAAGTTACCATTCGAGCTTTGAGATGGAACCCTCTGACTCTGAGGCCTTATATGGTAGGAGATGTCATTATCCAATTGGTTGGTTTGATGTAATTGAGGTAAGACCTCGGGGTACAGACTTGTTGCGGGATTCTTTCAACAAGGTCAAGTTGATTCAGAAGGGGCTTCATACAGCTCAGACTAGAAAAAAGAGTTGTGCGGGCCATAAGGGTCATGGTTGGTAAGCAGGTAATGCTGAAGGTTTCACCCAAAAAGGGTGTGATGAGGTTTGGAAAGGGGGGCAAGTTAGTCCTTAGGTTCTTTGGTCTGTTTGGGATCATTCAGCGTATTGGTGAGTTGGCCTATGAGATGGCTTTGCCTCCTGTTTTATTGGGCATTCACCCCGTATTTTATATTTCAATGCTAAAAGAGTACCATTGGGACGGTTCTCATGTGATTCAGTGGGTTCAGTGTGTCTCGGTCAGAATTTGGACTTTGAAACATAGCAGGTAGCCATCTTGGACAGGCAGATTCGTATTTGAGGTCCAAAGAGTTAGTTTCAGTAAAGGTTCAATAGAGGCATCTTCCGGTTGAAAAAGCTGCCTAGGAGACCGAGTCAGATACACGGATTAAATATCCCCAATTTTTCAGCGATTCAGGTATCTCTTCTTTCTTTCATGTTTGAGGACGAACATGTGTTTAAGTGGTGGATGATGCAACGACCCGTTAGGTCTTTTTGGTTGTTTTCTTATTTTTACCTATTTTGCCCTTGTGGACTAGCCCCTTTGCTTATTTTGGTTCGTTGTGTAGTGAGCTTGGTTGGCACAATTTCCGAGGTGGTTGAAATACCTTAAGTTGGAAAATTTGCTAAGTTAAAGAATCTTTAAGTGTTGGGTTGACTTTAGGCATTATCGGGGGTAATTGTGACATTTTGGGAATTTCGTCGGTTCCATTAGCTCCAGAACGCCGAATATAGGTTGGTTGTGTATTTGGTTTTGTTCCAAAGGGTCTTGGGGGCTTTTGATCATTTTATTGGAAAGTTGGTTTTTGGCTGTTCGGGGTTGACTTGGTCAACGAGACCTATTTTGGGAATTCTAAATGTGCGAGTGAGTTCGTAGCACATTTTTACATATATCTAAATATTTGGTTTGTATCGGGGAGGTTCCGGGAGAGTCTCGAGATTTCGGGTTGTGAGAGTAAAAAACCAAATTTTTGCTGGTTCTAGTGTACGCGCAGGCGCGAAGGTAGTTCTGCCCTACGGATGTGCTCCAGTGAGAGGAGGCCCCTAGGAGCGAGAGTCTGGTGAGTGGGACTGGTTCCACTTCTGCGATGATATTTACGCATAAGCAAGGTCGCAGCAGCGAGCAATGTTCCGCTGCCGCGGACCCGAGATATTTTGTGAGGTTGTGCCTCGTGAGATATTTTTCCGCCAATGCGAGTGCGCAGTTACTAACTTAAGTACGCAAGTCCGAACTTAGTGCGCAGGTGCGAACTTAAGTGTGCAGATGAGCGAGATCGCTGGACCGAATATGGTTTTAGTGTCGTCTTTCCTTAGACTTCCCCATTCTAAAAACCCTTGAGTTGAGAACGTTTCGAAGTAGAATTAGAGAGATTTCAAGGACGAATCAGTGGGTAAGTCTTCAAACTCGATTTTATGATTATCTCCATGATTAGAATCAAACCCCATGCTTAGAATGTTGAATAAAAGCGGTAAATTGAAGGTTTTGAAACACAATTTGAGAATTAGGGATTTTGATGTTTGAGCATGAATTCTTTTTTTTTTTTGGGCAAATTACTCTAACAGGTTGTTGGTGCCTGTTAGAGCTTTTCTTTATTAACAAAAACAGCAAAGTAAAATAGTATCCTTACAAAATGATGTCTATAATTTGAACTAGCTATAATCAGAAAATTGCACTGTGTATACTACACAGCTGCTCTAAAAAAGACTAAGCTAGTCTGCCTGTTGCTTAGTTCTTGTGTATCTGATGCAGTTTCCTCCAGTAACTTGCAACTTAGCTGCAGAAGTAGCATGACTATCAGCTGCATATTTGATTTATCCTCCTTGTTTGAGCATGAATTTGTGGTTATTAATGGATGATTTTTGGTATATTAGTTATGTAAAGCATGAGGAACGTGATTCTAGGATCAATTTACCTTTTTGCCATTTTGGATTCAGGATCCTAATTTTAGGGCTTAATTTGGGGTTTTTGATTTATGTACCAATATGGGTATTTGTGGGTTCGTATTCTAACATATAACCCCTATTTGACCAGACTTTGATCATTTAGAGGCTATTCAGAACGGCAACGGGTTTCGTGATTCGAGATTCGGCAATTCCAGGCAAGTTGAGATCTTCCACTCTTTCTTGAACGTCTGGTTGGCTAAAATAAATCTAATAAGAGAGTCATGGACTAATTAAGGGGGTTCGATACTTGTGAGGTGACAAGCACCAGTATCGGATACTGGTTTTCATGATATGGGTATTTACGTACTTTCAATTGTATAGTTGGTCTGAATGCCATGCTTTGGGCACTAGCTGATAGAATAGTACGATCTTTTGGATCTGTGATTAGGGTCTGATGCCCACACTTTATGTCTCCTATTATTGTTGCCTGTCATAGCTGTTTGTTTGCATATTATGCATATTTCCTCGTTGAAATGAAAAGAAGGTAAAAGGTGAAGCCTTTATGATAATTGTTACACCCTGTAGTTTTGAATGCTGTGATTCGTTAGGTGTTGGTTGTTTTAAGTATGGACATTGGAATTACCTCCAAGGATATACGAGATTATATGCGCTTATCTTATGGTTATGAGGGTTTAAGTTTATTTAATAAGCTATGGAAGGATTGGAGGGCAAGTGAATAAAGAAATTTAAGTTTGTTGGACTTTGGAGAAAATATGAGGGGCAATTTTGGTCGAATTTGGAGTAAGAATATCTTTTAGTGTATGAGGAGTTTTGGAGCAAAGCAAAAGCCTAAACTGAAATTCATGAAGTCTAGTTTCCTACGCAAGAAACCGCTCGTCGATAGGACATCGGAGGAGAGAGTTATGGACATTACAAGTTAGGCCGCCAGAGCAGAAATTAACCCTTCGCGAACACGACCAAAGGGCTGTGAACGCCAAGAGGAGAAGGGATTAACCCTTCACGCACGCTACCCAAGGCCGCAAAAGCGAAGGTAAAATTTTAAGTCGGTGCTAAACCGACTTTAACACCCTATATAAAGGGCAAACCCCCTCATTTTCACCCATAATATTTCCCAAAGGTTTAACCTACATACATGGGTGTGTGTGTAACATAAAAGTGAGGAATTGGAGGGGTTTCAAGTGACGGGATTATATACGAGGCTCGAGAAACGTGTAGCTATGAAGCGGTAGATTTTGGCTTGGATTCAAAGTAAATATTGAAGATTTTGCTGCTCTAGCATGAATAAGTATGAATCTCTCCTTATTAATATTAATTTCGATTTATTTGCGGAGATAAATTTATTAAGTAGTCGTATTACAAGTTGGTTAGTTGAGAAATTTGGAAAACATTGTGTGGGATGTTTAGGGAATATATTGGTATGGATAATGGTGTTGATGATGTTGGTATTGTTAATGTTGTTGGTTGTTGATATTATGATTTCGGGCTGGGCATATAAACAGGGGAGATGCTGCCCGAATTTCGACAGATTCTAAATGGATTTAAATTGACAGCTTAAGACGAGCGTATGAGGATGAGCCTAACAATAGTGTGAATTGTTTTATATGTAGATTACGAGACTACAAATGATCTTAAGTAAATTGCAAGACAGGAAGTACGTGGAAAGTCGATAAATAAGCATCCAGGTATATTAAGCCTATTCCTCTTTCTTTTTAAAAGGATGATTCTTTTCCTATATATATATTTTCTCACATTGAGGCGTACTATAGTCGGCGGGGTACGGCACCTATTGTGCAACCACTGATCAGTTCGTATTACACACCGAGTCCCGAAAGGGCAAGGTTCGTTACACACCGAGTCCTGGAAAGATCGGGTACGTTATGATGATGATGTTATATATACGTATGTATGAAAAAGTTTTATTTAAAAGCTAAGCATGCATGACATCCTCCTTATGAGGCATCCAGATGTATAGGTTATCTCTCTTATTCCATGTTACCTTTCATATCTATATTATATTGTTATTCATGCCTTACATACTCAGTACATTGCTCGTACTGATGTCCTTTTGTTATGGACGCTGCGTTCATGCCGCGAGGTTCGGGTAGTCGGGCCGGCGGCCCGGCACGGTAGGATATACACTCAGCTGCAGTCAGTGCGCTCCACTTGGTTCGGAGCTGCAGTTTCTTTTGGTATGCCATTTCGATTTGTACATATGAGTATGATGAGGCCTTGTCCCGTCCCCTCTATAGTTTATGTTCCATATAGGTCTGTAGATAGTTTTACGTAGTTAGGAAGTTATGTTGTCTTGTCGGCTCTTATTTTTGTCATAGAGCATATGTAGCGGCCTAGCCGGCTTGCACCGTTATTTTCTGCACATATAAGCATACGTTGGTTGAAGTTGTTGGCCCAGAGTTGGTTATGTTTTTTTTTTTTCAAAAGTGTATAATTCAGTTTAAAGTCATATATGAGCCACCATAATGTTCAGTGAGTTTCAGGCACGAAGGTAGGAGTGCTTGATCAAGAGAGGTCTGGCACTCGTCACGATTCCTCAGTTTGGGGCGTGACAGAGTGGTATCAGAGCAGTTCTGTCCTAGGGTTTTCTATAGACCGTGTCCAGTAGAGTCTTGTTTATAGGTGTGAAGCGCGCCACAATTATAAACAAGAGGCTATAGGGAATTTAGGAATGATTGACCTTCCTTCTCATCTTAGATCGTGCGATGAAGCCAAAGTCTAGGAAAGATCATTTCTGACTCTCTTTTATGCAGATTGATACAAATGAAGAGGACGATTTTTGATAGTGGGGGTGCAAGGAAGGCCCCCAGGGTTGATTCCGGACCAACACCACCCCCGGGGCAGATTAGGAGGAGTCTTAGTTACTCCATTGAGACATATCTTTCTGAGGATATTGAGACGATTCCCCCAAAGCCTGTGACTCCTATGGAGGAGGATCCGTCAGAGGACAGTTATGAGACGGACCGGTTTGAGGGTTCGTATGAGACACCATTGGAGCAGAAGGATCCTGAGGCTACACCAGATTTGGTTAACCCTGTTTCTCCTATGATTAAGCATATATCAGAGGAGCCACGAGTGTAAGTGTTACGGAGTATTCTAGCCCTCTGTCTTGGCCTTCAGTCAATCAGAAGCTGCCAGAGTATTCATATTCTTCGGATTATGATGGGGGAGATGAGGATGAGCAGACGAGTAGATGGTAGGAGGATGATGAAAGAGATATTTCACTTCACAGTTCCCCAGAGCAGGACCAGGATGGGCCAGCTACAGGTATATGGTCCTTCTTATTGAAACTCCTTATGTTATGTGTGATTATTATGGAATAGTATCTAATTGTTGACAAATGAGGATTTTAAGGAAGCTGATCACCAAAATAATTATGGGTAATTGTGACTAATACACTTTGTTACCATTAGCGACCCTGGGACTAGGGATGAAAAGCAGTCACGTGTGTTGATTTATGACTACGATAATTTTCTGGATGTTGTAAATTTCAGAGGTTATGATAGTATTTACCAAACCAGGGAAGTCGAGTACTTTTCCAGCCATGGGGAAAGGACATTACCGAGTTTTATTTGGGTTTCCCATTAGAACCTCAAATTGATTCGCATGGATAGGTGATAAAATACCAGGCAGTGATAAAAAGGGATGGATGGGATCCTTATAAGAAGATGTATCTTGATTTTTTTAGACAGATGTGGTGAAGGTCACTTGAAAATAATAGGAGCGATGTCGGCTTATGAATAAAAAAGGGAAGAAGAGTAGGAATCCAAGTGGAGATTATTATTAAGTCTGTACTGCCAGAGGTTCATAACCAAAGACTAAGAAAATATGTTGAGAAGTTCTACAAATCCAGACGTACGAAAATATGAGGAAGCAAAATCGCCCGAGGGAAATTAGGAGCATATGAGCCTTACGATTGGAATTTTAAATGATCGTGAGACATGAGTTTGGATAATTAGGCATAAAGAGAAAAGATGTATTTAATCTATAGATTCGGGTTAATTTTAAATAGCATGGGGATATGAGCTAAGCAAGGCCTTGAGAAGTGATGTAAACGATAACTTATGTGTGGCCATATTAAATAGTGTGCGTGCCCTTATGATTTATCTTACAAGGTACTAAAGGTATTGATCGAGCTGGGTATTGAAGTTACTGTAGCAAGTGCTATAGGGCAGGTTGATATTGTTTTCTCTGAATGTTAAAGTAGGATAATTATGATATAAGAGTAACATGGAAAAGAAGAATATGTGTATATAAGAGTAGGAAGATTGTGATGTCATGAGGAGAAGAGAAGCGTGAGTAAGAGAAGTATGTTGCTAGTAAGGGTTAAGTGGAAATTTTGAGAAAAGGATCAAGCGGTGGTAGCGGTGAAGAGCCATTCAGATAAATTTCTAAAGTAAGTAAGCAGAAACGATAAGTATGGCAAAATGAGATAGAGGATAAATGTGTAGATCTTGGAAACAGATCTAGATAAACAGGGTTAAAGTATAATAACGATGGGTATGGATGTAATCTGAGATGGAATAATTAAATTTTATGAAAATGTCAAGGGATTTCTGGCTCTTAAGGAACGTCTGAGAGGATAAATATGAAACCATATTGATACGTTCACCTAGATAATGGAAGAACCCCCCCCCCGAGTTTGGAGATGGAAGGAATTCTTGCTTTAGTAAAATATTCCACGAATTCTAGGGCCAATGCTGTAAAATGGGAAATGTAGAAGAGCGCTAGAGGATTGCAAAAATCTATTCAAAAGTTTCTTCCTAAGGTGCTATCTAGTGGTAAGGTGGTGACTTATCCGGGAACAAAGAGTTATGTAGAATCAATTGAAGAAGGGAAGACAAAGTTAAGAGCAAGGAAAGTCTAGAAGGGTCATAAGGGCAAAGGTAAGAAGAGTGGACTAAGGAAATTGCCAAGAGGAAGTTGTGTAACCATCAAGGACAAAAGGAAGGATAATAAGCTACTAAGTCTAACCAAAAGAAAAAACATTGGTAATATGAGGTAAGAGCCTTGATAAGGAGTAAATTGGACCATAAAGGGAATAAGAAGAATGTATGAGGGATATGTATAAATATGAACAGGTTGTAGTAGCATAAAGGAAATGAAAAATTTGACGAAGGAAGAAAGAAAAGAGTGTACTTTACTAACATTGCATGACCAGAACAAGAATTGGCAGAGAATTAGAAGGACTATGATGCACGACTGTGATGTAAAATTTTTAAGAAGGACTACGAGACAAGATAAGCTAAGCTAATGAAAGGAGGAGTCGTGAGAATGAATGGTATAGTATAGATATAAATTGGGAATTAAGAGCAAGAAGAATCTCAAGGATCTTTGTAAAAAGGTAGTTACGAATGAAGATTACGGCGAAAGGATCATTGCAAGGGGAGAAACCCCATAAAGAGCCCGACGAATTTTGATGTCACCATTAATACATTGGCCTAGAGGATTAATAATCATGAAAGGAAGAAGTGGTTTGAATTGTATTCAATATGTGTAAACCTTTGACTTAGTTAAAAAGTTCAGCTAGCAAAAAGGAAATAAGTTAAGCCATGCGAAGAAAGGAATTCCAGTATTATATGGAATAAAAGAATTAGAGGGCCGCTAAACCTGGCCAGATGACTATTAGAGATGGTTAGTACGCGAATGTTACTGGTATATAAGAATATCCCTAAAAAAAAGAGGGGGGGGGGGGATAGCAGATTCAGTTCCGAGATAAACTACAATACTCCCAAGTTCAAAAGAGGGGAATGTACTGACTCAAAGGAGCCAAAATTTGAGACGAACCGACATATCAAGGAGGTGCTAAAGAAAAGTAAGAATGGACTAAATGCAAGTATACTATAGGACAAAGATGAAATAGGAAGCATGACAAGATGATGAAGAATTAACAAAACAAAGGGTTTTTGTCAATAAAATACATTATCCTTCTAGGCTATGGTTCGAATAGCTCACACCGGAGAAAATTTGGGTTACATTTTAATATACAGTAGAGTACTCCAGAAAGGTAACAGAAGGAATAAAAAGAGCATGCAAGCTGACCAAAGATAAGTACGAAGTACAAATTGGATTATTAAAAAGGGAAATCTTAGTGTAAGAAGAGATGAAAGTTTTACCACGAGGAGTGTTTACAGGAGGTTTAATAATCCCCAAAGGAAAGGAAGATAATGTGCCTATGGATAACAAAACAGCAGCGCTACCAGGGATTAGATAGTACCTCACACGTCGCCAGTTATGTCAAATGTGAGAACATATGTTATAGAACCATATAAATAGTCGTCGTGATGAAATAACCAGCAAAATAAGGTAAGGACAAGGATAAGGCGTTAAAAAAAGAATAGAGACTAATTTAAGTCTCAAATGACCATCGGTACAAGAGAATCAAGGGCTGTATGAAAGGGAAATTATGATTAAGTAAGATTTTATCTTAATTCCATGCTTATGGGTTTATTTTGTAATCATGTTAAGGTTTGGAGAGAGGAAATTGGAGGAAAAGTTCAAAAAAATGAACTTGAAGGTATTTTGAGTGGTAAATTAGCTTAAGTTGTAATTATTAGTATGTTATGAATATAATTCTGCTATGAGAGACAATAATAATGACGAGGAAGTGTCGTACACAAACGTATGAGATATGGTGTTGTGGTTGTCGTTATAGACTAACTATGGAAAGTATTCTGGTCTAGTGAGTCCGATTTGAATATAAATCTCTTAGCTATGGTATTGTTGATATATTGGATGGACAATCTGAAGTAAAATAATCACTGAGAATAATAAGTTATTAGCAAGGAATGCTATTGCAAATCATCTAGGCACTGCCATAGGTGGAACTATGATGATATTGTAAGGAATGAAGATGTCCGACTAAGGAATCAAAAGGAGATGATATGGTATGTAAATATATAAGGTCAACTACAAAATGGGATAATCTAAAGTAGTACCAGAGAAGCAAGCAAGGAAAGATAACCATTTCAAGAAGCCAATAATAACATTGTAAGCCCCCGACCACAACATTCGAGGACGAATGTTTTTAAAGGGGGAGAGAATGTTACACCTCGTAGTTTTGAATGTTGTGATTCGTTAGGTGCTTTGTCACACCCCGATCTTGATCAGGGTGTGATGGGCACCCGACCCCGTAATCGGAGCCGAGCGAACCCGCTGACTCTTTCTACGTACTAATTTTTTTTTTGAAATCTCTACGTCAAGTACATATAACGAAATTTCTTTGAAATATTCCTTTGTTGCTTAGAATCAAATAAAATATGTAACTATACAGAACTTGTATCGTAGTACAAACTGACTCCTAAAACCCACGACTCTGTCTGCAAAGTCTCTAACTTGGACATGATATCATAGCATAGGGCTCTTGACCCGGCATCCTCGAGCAAATGGAGATGCCAACTCCGGCTGGAACATCGTCTATAGTAGCGTCCGATCATGCGGGTGTACACACGCGGCATGAAACGCGGCCCCAGAAGAAGGGGGTCGGTCGGTACGAGCAATGTGCGAGTATGTAAGGCGAGGCACGACAACATAGTAAAAGATATAAGCATGAATAATAACGAGATTCCGTGTAGTGAGGTAAAGGGATAACTTTTGTACATAGGGACGGTGTACGCATAGAAACATAGAATATATATTGTAGGATAGCAGAGTAACTTTTGTGCATATAAGGACCCCATAGGGGCGGATGCCATGCATGCTTGTTTTTCCTTTTTAGAAGAAGAACATTTCTTTTCATAGGCATAGCAGGTAGAATTTATATCGTATCATAATGTATCATAGCATAGCATAGTATATCATAGTATCGTAGCATAGCATAGTATATCATAGTATCATAGCATAGCACAGTATATCATAGTATCATAGCATAGCACGGTATATCATAGTACCGAATATATCGGCACCCGCGTACATAGTATAATTCCCGCGTCCGGGCATCCGCGTCGGGATGATATCAAGTCAAGTACGGATACATGCACGTGAGTATAGCCCGGCGCGCGCGGCCGCTCTTTTCCCGATCTTCCCCAAATACATTTTTATACATATATATATATATATACCATAGCATGCGGGGGAGCCCAGAGAAATCGGTACTTATCGGAGTGACGTAAGGTCGGAACCCTCCGATCGCTTTATGGAGTAATCATGGCCGCTTTGTCTCACCTTGAAGGGACGATAATTATAAGGCGAGACTATCAACATAGAACATGTCATAGCATATCGGGTTATAGACATAGCATAGCTGACATCATAGAATCATAGGTATCATAGAATCATAGTATTCATAGGATCATAGCATTCGTAGGATCGTAGTCGTCATGGGATCATAGTCATTGCTTTAGTCATTAAGACTTTTAATATTGTAAAACTTGGCTTTTGAAGAAAAAGAATATTTTGGAAAACACTTGTAAACTTTTAGTGAGGAAAAATCATGCATTGGGGTTAAGGGTTTAATTAAAACAATTCTTATTTAGTAGTCGAAAAGATGTCCAAAAGTTTTCTTAAATTATAGAATGAAAATAAGCTAAATGGAACAATAGGAGAGAATTCGGGAATAGTGGGCCCACCTCGAGTCAAATGAGGCGGCATATCAGATTTACGTATATTACAATTCATGGCGTCACTTGTGAGAATCTTAGAGTAATCGAATCCTATTTGGGTAAGTTCTGGGTGTTTAGGAAGTTTTTCCAGACATTTCGCGCAAGTTCTAATTCAATTCTCTTGAATGAATAGTAACTATTTTCAATCTTAGATTTCTAGAGTTAAGGAAGTCCCCGAGGCGCGAAATCAAGCCTATACGTCTAGGACATGCCAAAGAAAGAAAGTAAGGTCTTACATACCTTTTTCCGCTTCTTACGCTCCTCCAAATTCAAGCTCCAAGTTCGCCAGAATCTACATATTGGTCACATTTACCAAATGTTAACTTGAGCATCTAAAGGTGAATTCTCAAAATAACACTTGTCTATCAAAATTTCGGCAGCATTTCCTCTGTAAATGCGCCATCCCCGAGATTCTAACTCGGCCCAATTCAACAACAACAACCCGAGAATGGAACTCGGCCACAATACCAACAACAATGCCAACAATTCAATTCAATTAGATTCCATTCAATTCATATGACTTTCAAACGATTCAATCAATATACTACTTCATCCAATACTTTACAATTTCAACAAAAGCAATAACAACTTAATTCCTTCTTTCAAATTCATAAACCACATCACACTTCCATTCGGCCACAACATAATACACCTCCCTTTTCATGAATTTTATTCATCTCTACACATTACAACAATACAAAACATACTAACTAGAATTGATTCATCACCCTAAACATACAACACACATCCACGGCTAAACATCAACATCCATGGCTCAACTTCAACATCCATATTTTCATGTTTTTTTCATTCATTTCCATACATTATACAAACATGCACAACAATCAAATTACACTAAATAAAATTTATTCATCATGTCTACTCCAACAATCTTCAATCACGGCCACAACAACTATACCATATTTTTATGAACTTCTTTCATCTCTACACTTAACAACAACAACCAACACACAAACACAACACATACCCCACAACATGCACAACATCCATAGTATATAAAAAGAGGATGAATTCTTACCCTTTTTACTTGAATTCTTCACTTGGCTACAACTAAAAACTTGCCAAAGTTGTTATTTTCCTTGCTCCAAAGGACCTTCCACTAGGTTGAGAACTCTCGAGGAATGGTTTGGCTATGAAGAACAAGTTGAAAACTCCCTTCTTCTTCTCTTTCTCTTTTTTTTTTTCGGTTTTTCTTCTTTTTTTTTCCAAGGGGGCCGAACATGGCCCCTTGTTCTTTCTTCTTTCTCTCTTCTCTTCAAGTTTCATGAACTTGTGGGAATATATATAATTATAGAGTCATGTGAGGGGCACATGCCCCTCTCTAGAGTTTTCTCCCATTTTCTTGATTTTTCTTGAAAATGAATAAAGATGACTAATGTCTTCCTTGATAAACTTGGTCCATATTTTCATCACATGTCCACAAGGGGTGGGGCCCACATAGCCACACACCACCCCCCCACATTGCACGGCCACAATGGCTATTTCCAAGAATTTTTCTTGAACACCTTGTGAAATTACCATTCTACCCTTAGACTTCCATGATATTACCACGGGCCATTTTGTGAATTTCCTTTTCGCCCTCACCCTTTCACAACATTTCCATACTAATAATAGTCGTAAATAATATTTACAACAACTCTTTGCTAAAATAATTTCTAAGAATGGTCTCGCCCTTAACTTCCCACGACGACTTTGGAATTTCCAAACGTGCAATATACGGGCTATAACATCCTCTCCCCCTTTAGAACATTCGTCCTCGAATGTTCAACTGACCTTATGGGCGTCATAATGCTCTGGGAGAGTTCCTTTTATAGCTACTCTTTCCCTTATGCCCGTTCTTATCCTTTACCTTATTTTCCTCTTCATCAAACTCCTCGGTCTCTCCCGCTGGGGGCTCCTTATATGCCGATAGTCCTTTTTATGAAGTCTTTGTTGATACTTTATTCCTCGCCTTCCTTCCAATCCTATGCCTCGCATATCGGGAACTCTTTACTTTTCACCTTTTTGTATATATATACGTTTACTATCAACTAACCCACAAGGTACTTTCCAACACTATTCAAGCCTATCCTAATTCCCGTGGCGTGACACACTTCTCTCTCTTTACGAACTAATCCACCTCGTCTTTCGCTTCCTCTTAAGGTCTTCATCCATCCATATATTCTAGTTTTCCTTAGGTTACTCTTAAGCTTGTTCATTTATCCCTTGTATCTCAATTTGTAGAACTTTTGGTTTATTTCCCGGGGGGGGTCACCCATCTGAAATTGCTCTCACACGAGCACGCTTAACCCCGAGACTTTGGTGGAATTTGGTACCTTAACAACGATATTTCCGTGTCTACTTCCTCGTATGCCTTTTATTACACGATCAAGGGCAAGTCGAAGTCTCCCGGCTTCCGAGGCATTTTCGTAACACGTCCTTTTCTTTATAATTACTATTTTGCCCTTTTCCTCTTCTCGATACTCACTTTACGCTCGTATATGACTATTTTACGTACGCGCCCGACAACATAACGGAACAAATATATCCATCCGGTCTCATCTCTTTGACTTCCATATCATCCCTCGCCTCTTTTAACGATGCCGGCGCCTACGGAAATTAACGATTAGCATAAGGAATCTTATGTCCTATGACTCGGCTCTATCGCACGATCTCGTGACGGAAAGAAGGTCAACCATTCCTAGATGCCCCGCGGCCTCTCTGTCTATAGATGTGGCCGGCTTCGCACCCCCGTAAACGAGGACTCTACCGGACACGACTTTGCGGACAACCCTTGGACCGACCTGCTCGATACCACTTTGTCACACCCCGATCTTGATCGGGGTGTGATGGGCACCGACCCGTAATCGGAGCGAGCGAACCCGGCCCGACTCTTTCTACGTACTAATTTTTTTTTTGAAATCTCTACGTCAAGTACATATAACGGAAATTTCTTGAAATATTCCTTTGTTGCTTAGAATCAAATAAAATATGTAACTACACAGAACTTGTATCGTAATACAAACTGACTCCTAAAACCCACGACTCTGTACGCAAAGTCTCTAACTTGGACATGATATCATAGCATAGGGCTCTTGACCGGCAATCCTCCGAGCAAATGGAGATGCCAACTCCGTGGAACATCGTCTATAGTAGCGTCCGATCATGCGGGTGTACACACGCGGCATGAAACGCGGCCCCCGAAGAAGAGGGGGGTCGGTACGAGCAATGTGCGAGTATGTAAGGCGAGGCACGGCAACATAGTAAAAGATATAAGCATGAATAATAACGAGATTCCGTGTCGTGAGGTAAAGGGATAACTTGTACATAGGGACGGTGTACGCATAGAAACATAGAATATATATTGTAGGATAACCGAGTAACTTTTGTGCATATAAGGACCCCATAGGGGCGGATGCCATGCATGCTTGTTTTCCTTTTTAGAAGAAGAACATTTCTTTTCATAGGCATAGCAGGTAGAATTTATATCGTATCATAATGTATCATAGCATAGCATAGTATATCATAGTATCGTAGCATAGCATAGTATATCATAGTATCATAGCATAGCACAGTATATCATAGTATCATAGCATAGCACAGTATATCATAGTACCGAATATATCGGCCTTCCCACATAGTATAATTCCCGCGTCCGGGCATCCCGCGTCCGGGATGATATCAAGTCAAGTACGGATACATGCACCGTGAGTATAGCCCAGCGCGCGTAGCGCTCTGCCCTTTTCCCAGTCTTCCCCAAATACATTTTTATACATATATATATATATATACCATAGCATGCAGGGGAGCCCAAGAGAAATCAGGTACTTATCGGAGTGACGTAAGGTCGGAACCCTCCGATCGCTTTATGGAGTAATCATGGCCGCTTTGTCTCACCTTGAAGGGACGATAATTATAAGGCGAGACTATCAACATAGAACATGTCATAGCATATCGGGTTATAGACATAGCATAGCTGACATCATAGAATCATAGGTATCATAGAATCATAGTATTCATAGGATCATAGCATTCATAGGATCGTAGTCGTCATGGGATCATAGTCATTGCTTTAGTCATTAAGACTTTTAATATTGTAAAACTTGGCTTTTGAAGAAAAAGAATATTTTGGAAAACACTTGTAAACTTTTAGTGAGGAAAAATCATGCATTGGGGTTAAGGGTTTAATTAAAACAATTCTTATTTAGTAGTCGAAAAGATGTCCAAAAGTTTTCTTAAATTATAGAATGAAAATAAGCTAAATGGAACAATAGGAGAGAATTCGGGAATAGTGGGCCCACCTCGAGTCAAATGAGGCGGCATATCGGATTTACGTATATTACAATTCATGGCGTCACTTGTGAGAATCTTAGAGTAATCGAATCCTATTTGGGTAAGTTAAGGGTGTTTAGGAAGTTTTTCCGACATTTCGCGCAAGTTCTAATTCAATTCTACTGAATGAATAGTAACTATTTTCAATCTTAGATTTCTAGAGTTAAGGAAGTCCCCGAGGCGCGAAATCAAGCCTATACGTCTAGGACATGCCAAAGAAAGAAAGTAAGGTCTTACATACCTTTTTCCGCTTCTTACGCTCCTCCAAATTCAAGCTCCAAGTTCGCCAGAATCTACATATTGGTCACATTTACCAAATGTTAACTTGAGCATCTAAAGGTGAATTCTCAAAATAACACTTGTCTATCAAAATTTCGGCAGCATTTCCTCTGTAAATGCGCCATCCCAGATTCTAACTCGGCCCAATTCAACAACAACAACCCGAGAATGGAACTCGGCCACAATACCAACAACAATGCCAACAATTCAATTCAATTAGATTCCATTCAATTCATATGACTTTCAAACGATTCAATCAATATACTACTTCATCCAATACTTTACAATTTCAACAAAAGCAATAACAACTTAATTCCTTCTTTCAAATTCATAAACTACATCCACACTTCCATTCGGCCACAACATAATACACCTCCCTTTCATGAATTTTATTCATCTCTACACATTACAACAATACAAAACATACTAACTAGAATTGATTCATCACCCTAAACATACAACACACATCCACGGCTAAACATCAACATCCATGGCTCAACTTCAACATCCATATTTTCATGTTTTTTTCTTTTCATTTCCATACATTATACAAACATGCACAACAATCAAATTACACTAAATAAAATTTATTCATCATGTCTACTCCAACAATCTTCAATCACGGCCACAACAACTATACCATATTTTTATGAACTTCTTTCATCTCTACACTTAACAACAACAACCAACACACAACACAACACATACCCCACAACATGCACAACATCCATAGTATATAAAAAGAGGATGAATTCTTACCCTTTTTACTTGAATTCTTCACTTGGCTACAACTAAAAACTTGCCAAAGTTGTTATTTTCCTTGCTCCAAAGGACCTTCCACTAGGTTGAGAACTCTCCAAGGAATGGTTTGGCTATGAAGAACAAGTTGAAAACTCCCTTCTTCTTCTCTTTCTCTTTTTTTTTTTCGGTTTTTCTTCTTTTTTTTTTTTTTTTTCCAAGGGGCCGAACATGGCCCTTGTTCTTTCTTCTTTCTCTCTCTCTCTTCAAGTTTCATGAACTTGTGGGAATATATATAATTATAGAGTCATGTGAGGGGCACATGCCCCTCTCTAGAGTTTTCTCCCATTTTCTTGATTTTTCTTGAAAATGAATAAAGATGACTAATGTCTTCCTTGATAAACTTGGTCCATATTTTCATCACATGTCCACAAGGGTGGGGCCCACATAGCCACACACCTCCCCCACATTGCACGGCCACAATGGCTATTTCCAAGAATTTTTCTTGAACACCTTGTGAAATTACCATTCTACCCTTAGACTTCCATGATATTACCACGGGCCATTTTGTGAATTTCCTTTTTCGCCCTCACCCTTTCACAACATTTCCATACTAATAATAGTCGTAAATAATATTTACAACAACTCGCTGCTAAAATAATTTCTAAGAATGGTCTACGCCCTTAACTTCCCACGACGACTTTGGAATTTCCAAACGTGCAATATACGGGCTATAACATGTTAGTTGTTTTAAGTATGGACATTGGAGTTACCACCAGGGAAATACAAGATTATATGCGCTTATCTTATGGTTATGAGGGTTTAAGTTCATATAATAAGCTACGAAAGGATTGGAGGGCAAGTGAATCAAGGAAATTAAGTTTGTTGGACTTTGGAGAAAATATGAGCGGCAATTTTGGTCTAACTTGGAGAAAGAATATCTTTTAGTATATGAGGAGTTTTGGAGCAAATCAAAAGCGTAAATTGAATTTCATGAAGTCTAGTTTCCAACGCAACAAACTGCTCGTCGATAGGACATCGGAGTAGAGAGTTATGAACGTTACAAGTTAGACTGCTAGAGCAGAAATTAACCCTTCGCGAACGAGACCAAAGGGCCTCGAACGCGAAGAGGAGAAGGGATTAACCCTTCACGAACGCGACCCAAGGCCGCAAACGCCAAGGGAAAAATTTAAGTCGGTGCTAAACCAACTTTAACACCCTATATAAAGGGCAAACCCCCTCATTTTCACCTATCATATTTCCCAAAGGTTCAGCCAACATACATGGGTATGTGTGTGTAACATAAAAGTGAGGAATTAGAGGGGGTTCAAGTGACGGGAATATATACGAGGCTTAGGAAAAGTGTAGCTGTGAGTGTAGTCTTGTTTTGCGGTGGATTTTGGCTTAGATTCAAAGTAAATGTTGAAGATATTGCTGCTCTAGCATGAATAAGGTATGAATCTCTCCTTATTAATATTAATTTCGGTTTATTTGAGGAGATAAAGTTATTAAATAGTTGTATTACAAGTTGTCTAGTTGAGAAATTCAAAAAATATCGTGTGGCATGTTTTAGGGAATATATTGGTATGGATAATGGTGTTGATGATGTAGGTATTGTTGCTGTTGTTGGTTGTTGATATTATGATTACGGTCGAGGCATATAAACAGGGGAGATGCTGCCCGAATTTTGGCAGATTCTAAATAGATTCTAATTGAAGGCTTAAGACAAGCGTATGAGGATAAGCCTAACAATAGTGTGAATTATTTTATATGTAGATTACGAGACTACAAATGATCTTAAGTAAATTGCACGACAGGAAGTAAGTGGAAAGTCGAGAAATAAGCATCCAAGTATATTAAGGCTATTCCTCTTTCTTTTTAAAGGCATGATTGTTTTCCTATGAACGTATACACGACTTCCATAATACCCTTATTTTCGAAAATACTAGTAGTTCATGGTTCTCAAAATCCTTATGATGCTAAAGACGAATGCTTTCTATAAGGGTATCATGATGATTAGATGATCCCATTTCTGGAGATTCCAAAGTTATGGTTTGAATGTCATTATGAGATTACTGAGCTGGTTTCAAGATTATTGATTATATTTGTTAATGTTGATCTCATCTTTTGATTTTGTTCTTTCAAGGTGAGATATATGCATGATGATAATTCCATAACGAAAATTGGAGGTTACCGACCTTACGTCACTCTGATGTATTTATAGCTTTTATTTGGCTCTCATGCATGCTTTATATATATGTATGTATGTATTTTCTCACACCGAGCAGTGCTATAGTAAGCCGGGTATGACACCTATTGTGCAACCACTGATCAGTTGGTATTACACACCGAATCTCGAAAGAGCCGGGTACGTTACACATCGAGCTCCAAAAGGGCCGGGTACGCTACACACCTAGTCCCGAAAGGGCCGGGTACGTTACACACCGAGTCCTGAAAAGGCCGGGTACGTTATGATGATGATATTACATATACTTATGTCTGAAAAAGTTTTTTTTAAAAGCTAAGCATGCATGACATTCGCCTTATGAGGTATCCAGATATACAGGTTATCTCTTTTATTCCATGTTACCTTTCATATCTATATTATGTTGTTATTTATGCCTTACATACTCATTAAATTGCTCGTACTGACGTCCTTTTACTATGGACACTGCGTTCGTGCCCACAGGTTTAGGTAGTCAGGCCAGCAGCCCAGCACAGTAGGATATCCACTCAGCTGCAGTCAGTGCGCTCCACTTGGTTCGGAGCTACAGTTTCTTTTGGTATGCCATTTTGATTTGTACATATGAGTATGACGAGGCCTTGTCCCGTCCCCTCTACAGTTTATGTTCCATAGAGGTCTGTAAACAGTTGTACGTAGTTAGGAAGTTATGTAGGCTTGTCGGCTCTTATTTTTGTCATACATCATACGTAGCGGCCTAGCCGGCTTGCACCGTTATCTTCTGCACACATATATATACGTTGGTTGAAGTTCTTGGCACAGAGTTGGTTATGTTGTTATTACAGAAGTTTATAATTCGGTTAAAAGTCATATATGGGCCATCATAATGTTCAGTGAGTTTCAGGTACGAAGGTAGGAGTGCTTAATCAGGAGAGGTCGGGCACTCATCATGATTCCTCAGTTTGGGGCGTGACAATAATGAGAACCTAAGAATGGATTCCATGCATATGTGTATGCTCTTGATTTGATGTATGTCATATTCATACTTTATATGTATTTCATGCATACTATTTGAGGATGCGATTGTGAGTCCGAGAGAACCTAGTTCCGGACGAGTGATGATGCTTTAGCTCATTTCATTGACAAATGGGTCCGATCGGCTAAGTGACAGGTTCTTGAGAAATGATATGTGGAAAATCGTGATTTGGGGGTGCTACTGGAGCGGTCTGTGATCCGAAGATTTTTTGGAGCAATGATATATGGGCCTCATGAGCCCCCTATGGGTCACAATTCCTTAACATTCGAACGTGTGTATATCGAGAAGTTTAAGAAAGGCCTTGCATTGTATTTGCATCACATTCATCCATACTTCATGTTATTATTGTGAATATGGCTATTGGACTTGTCTTATCTTGAAATCTATTTGTTATGTGAGCTTAACTGCTAAAGTATGATTATCTTGTGATTTGGACTAATGGCAGACTAGTATGGTTGTGGTATCGTAAACCAACGCTTGTCTCCGTTCCGAAAAGGATCGGTCAACGATGTTGCTGAGTTCCCGTTGATTATTGTACTCACGCTACACTTGCTGTACCCTTTTGTGTGTAGACTCGGTTTCCAACACTAATGGAGCATATGACTACCAGGTTGCCCTTTAGAGCCTTTGTTGAGAGATCGGGGTGAGCACCATGGTTCTGGATGGCTCCGGACTCTTTCTTACCATTTACTTTATGTCTTTCTTCATTTCGGACGGTTTCATTATGTACTTCACACTATTTTACTCTTTAGAAATCCTTGTATGCGAGTGACATCAGATTTTGGAGTTAAGTGTAATAACTTCTAAGTATTTTATATAATATTGCTTAAGACTTGAAAATTGACTTGTATTACTTATTTCCACTTTTAGTTTTTTGCTTAAGAAGGATATGCTAATGGCTCGTGTTGGCTTACTAGCAAGGTAGGGCTAGTGCCATCATGACTTTGGAATTTGGGTCTTGACAAATTGGTATCAGAGCACTAGGTTAATCGATCTCACCGATACAAGGACACCATCAAGTAGAGTCTCGTGGATGGGTACGAAGAGCTCTGTATCTATCTTCGAGAGGCTATAGGACATTTAGAAAACTTTCATTCTTTCATTCCTCATCGTGCGTGTTTTATTCAGTTAAGGTCTAAACTTCGTTATTCCAATCTATCACTGATAGTGAGAACACATTCTCGATATGCGTGCAGCTAGATGTGACATCGCCTGGCATGGTACGAGAAGTGCAACCGTGATAGGGACACGTGACCAACTTCAGATTTCAGCTATGATTTGAAGACTCAATAGAGTAGGGTTATGGATCGAATTCTCTGGTTCGGCGATATCCCTAGAAAATAGGAGTCGAGGAACTGCATTGTGGTGTATCAAGTGATAGGAATATATTGTCTATTTTAAATGGTACGATTAGTGGAATAACTATGTGATAAGTGTTGTGGATTTGAAGACCACGATCGAGGGGTTTCATCAAAACATAAAGGTTTCTTAGGATGCAACAAGATGGGACATGTACAAATACTCTAAAGACGAAGGAAAATCTTGATGAAACGGTTGATTGGATAAAAGGTATAGTTGATGAGGCCTTGAAGAGAAGTTTGGAAAGCATATAAATAGGAAAGATGACCTTTTATGGTAAGGTATGAGGATTTAGGACTTCGTTTTAGGATGCGTGTGGAGAGTCTTCAGCTACTTGACGGAACATGGATGTAATGAAAGGAATTTGAGTGGATCATTCTCAGTTATAAGATGAGAACAAGTGGTGGATGTACTCGTGTGGCAAAAGGTTACTATGGGTGATTGAATTTTGTGGGGATATTCGGGTATCGTCTTTCAGTAAAGGGTCGTGTTTGCAGGTTAGATTGATATCTCGGGAACAAGGTGACAAGAAGGAATTATTTTGAGCTTTGAGCCGGTTGATTATGTGAGACCACTTTCGTTTTTGCAAACGTTACTAGAGGATCATGGGTTAGTCGGTATGTGGGCTATGTCATAGGCTTCTGGGGGAAATAGTGGTCAGTTAATAAGAATGAATCTAGCGATGGATGAGTGTGAGGATTTAACTACTTGTGGAGTTATCGATTGCTGCTCCTAACTTAGACAGGAATGTGGACTTTGCAATTGTGGCTTTGGCTCTACAGGTTCTTCAATTAGTAGTGGGTGTTAAATACTTCAAGTCGCGAAGTACATATCAGAGGTTAAATTGAGGATCACTGAAAACAGACTAGGTAAAGGGAAGTGAATTCACCAGGGGACTTTGAGTATTTATGCGGTGTTTTTAAATTCATGAGCCAAGATGGAAGAAAGATTCGCCTATTAAGGGATTTTGGCAAGGAAACAGGTATGAGCTTTATGAGGACATTGGTAGAGATTGATGTGTGGTAGTCAAGGATCGCCTACAGATTATAGACCATTTCATGGTGGTTGAGATGGTGCATCGGCGGTGATTAGTTGTTGGGATAACCAGGGCTGTTTAGGTACCCTCTGGTAGGAAGGTATCATGAAGAAGGGTATATGTGATGCGTTTGACTTAGAGACACATTCAGTTTTAAGGTTCGAGTGAGGCAAGGGAAACTTTCAGACGCACTAGATAGGGGCTTACTACTCTCTGATTAGTTTAGCTATTTTTTAAGATTTATGATATTTCAATCCACCCCTCAGTAGGTTTGAGTAGTTTTCGATTGATGATGATGAACGTGGTCTTTAATGCAATGTAGAAACTGGAGATTCGAGATAAAAGGTATCTTACTATCTGCTTCAAAGGATTAGGATTCATAAGACTTGGATTTGTATTAGCGTGACTACTTAAATCATGTACTGGTCATGGCGACGTTATGATATCCCATTCAAGTTGGGTGTGGAAATGATGAGTCTGATTGAGGAAGTTCATGGAAGATTCGACTTAGTGACTGGCAGGTTCTAGCGGGACCTTGTGATTGGAGATTGATGAGAAGGTAACTTGTGTATTACCAAGATGGATATTTCCACAGTATCCTTGAATGAACAAGTAAGAGTTGATCAATAAAGGGAAGTCTCTACGATGGAAAGTCGGAGTCATAATTCCGAGGTAACACTATGTCAATGGTAGTATGCTATGTCGAAGGGTTGATGGGTTGAGTATTTCAAATATGAACGACTTGAAGGTATTGTGCGTGGTAAGACTCATGGAGTGTAAGATTGATACTTTTGGATTTGCTAAAGGCATAATAAGTATTATACTTAAAGATTTTAGGGATGTAAAGGATGAAGCATGGGGCCATAGGCCTTACTTTGGAGTATTCAAAGTGATGAACAAGTTAGTAGAAATTCAAGGGGGAAAGAGTGATATAATTAGACTCTTTGAAGTTTATCATATTTGGGTGATTTGTGCGAGTTGAAGGATATGATGAATTAAAGTCTTAAGGTATAGCTCGTGGGTATTTGATTGACTACTTGGGTAAATTTCAGATTTTGAGGTTGGAAATGACATAGCAAGGTTAAGGATTCAGGAAAAAATGGATTAGAATGGATCACCACAAACTTATGGAAGACTTACTGTTCAACATAAAGATTTGGAAATGGTTCAGCTAATTATTGGTGACATTCTGGGTATAATGCATTTTAATTGGGCCAAGTTTGTTCATGTAATGTCAGGTGACTTATGGATCTGTTACTAAAAGATCTATGGCTATTCGAGTAACCTGTGTCTAACGATTTGATGGTTTCTAGTTCGAAATAGAGGTATCGCAGGTTGCCGAGCGTGTGAAGATTACAAGGTGGGTTGATAATAATTAGTGGCGGCCGCTTACGGGCAAATTTTATCGGTCTGCGCAGATGTTTAGTGATGTGGAGGAGGTACATATAGATAGAGGAAGTTTTTGGAGTGATAGGTTGACTTTTACAGCTTTGGCACGGCAAGATAATCCCAAGGACTGTATGCACAGTATGTTACTTGAAGGATAAGAAGATTCAGATAGTGAATGTTGATTCAGTGGTTTTAACTCATCGAAATGGAAATATTAGATCGCAGTTTGTGCAATCGGCCTTGGATAAGGTTAGTTTTTGATGGGAATGCTTGGAATTTGCTCAGGTCAAGTACAAATCCTTTTCCGGACAGATAGTCTTGATTTGGACTCGTGGTGTGTGATAGTGTGATTTCTACGGATTGATGGTACTAAAGATGATTTTGGAAGGTGTGGAAGAAAGATAAATGGAATTATAGTACGTGGTGGGTACAATTGGCAAAGGATGACGGTTTCAGTTAGAAGATTGTTGCAATTATGATGATAATTACGGAATCCACCAAATTGCGTCAGAGTTATGCTTATAATAAAAATTAGGTATTTTAAGTAAGGCCAGATCAAGTGTGTGAGGATCAGATTATTGGGCTAAGTTAAAAGAAGGTTTTGCGAATCAAGCGGAGAAACAAATTGCTAGGGACTTTGTTAGGATTACCTTGGTAGTTGGGGAAATTTGATTTATATCTTGGTCTTTATAGACTGATGGACTAGTTGTCGCACCGTGTACCGTTTCAGACTTCTTGTAATCAGAGAAATTGTTCAAGTTTAACTTTTGAAAGTTAGTTCTCTTGCATGAGGTGCCTATTTCTACCGTTACGGATCGAGGCACTTAGTTTACATCTCATTTCTGGAAATCTATGCAAAAGGCGTTGGGTACTCGAGTAGAAAGTGATGCGGCATATCACCCTCAGACTGATGGACAATCCGAGCGTACTATTCGGCTCCCTAAGGATATGTTGCGGGTTTGTATGATAGATTTTGGCGGTCATTTGGATCAGCTTCTGCCTTTAACAGAGTTTGTTTACAACAGTTACCGTTCGAGCTTTAAGATGGCAGCCTCTGAGGCCGTATATAGTAGGAGGTGTCATTATCCAGTTGGTTGGTTTGATGTAATTGAGGTGAGACCTCGGGGTAAAAACTTGTTGTTGGATTCTTTTGACAAGGTCGAGTTGATTCAGGAGGGGCTTCTTAGAGCTCAGACTAGAAAAGACAGTTGTGCAGGCCAGAAGGTTCGTGACTTCGGGGTCATGGTTGGTGAGCGGGTAATGCTGAAGGTTTCACCCGTGAAGGGTGTGATGAGGTTTGGATAGAGGGGCAAGTTAGTCCTTAAGTTCTTTGGTCTGTTTAGGATCGTTCAGCGTATTGGTGAGTTGGCCTATGAGATGGCTTTTCCTCATAGTTTATAGGGCATTCACCCCATATTTCATATTTCGATGCTAAAGGAGTACCATTCGGACGGTTCTCATGTGATTCAGTGGGTTCAGTGTTTTTCGGTCAGAATTAGGACTTTCAAAGAGGAAGTAGCCATCTTGGACGGGCATATTCGGAAGTCAAGGTCCAGAGTTAGTTCCAGTAAAGGTTCAATAGAGGCATCGTCCGGTTAATAAGGATGCCCGAGAGACCGAGTCAGATATGCAGATTAGATATCCCCAGTTTTTCATCAATTCAGGTATCTCTTCTTTCTTTCATGTTCGAAGACGAACATGTGTTTAAGTGGTGGATGATGTAACGACCTATTAGGTCGTTTTGTTTTTTTCTTATTTTTGCCTACTTTGCCCTTGTGGCCACACCCCTTTGCTTATTTTGGTTCATTGTGTAGTGGTCTTGGTTGGCACAATTTTCGAGGTGGTTAAAATACCTTAAGTTGGAAAATTTGCGAAGTTAAAGAATATTTAAGTGTTGAACCGGCTTTAGGCATCATCGGGGGTAACAGTGGCATTTTGGTAATATCATCGGTTCCATTAGCTCTGGAACGTCGAATATAGGCGGTTTGTGTATTTGGTTCAGTTCCCGAGGGTCTTGGGGGCATTTTGGTCATTTGGTTGGAAAGTTAGTTTTTTCCCGTTCGGGGTTGACTTGGTGAACGAGACCTCTTTTGCAAATTCCGAGTGAGCGAGTGAGTTCGTAGCGCGTTTTTACATATAGCTACATATTAGGTTTGTACCGGGGAGGTTTCGGGAGAGTCTCGGGAATTCGAGTTGTGAGAGTCAAAAACTAAATTTTTGCTGGTTCTGGTGTACGCGTAGGCGCGATGGTAGTTCCGCCCCTGCGGATGCGCTCCAGCGAGAGGAGGCCCGCAGGAGCGAGAGTCTGGTTAGTTGGACTGTTTCGCTTCTGCGAAGATATTTTCGCAGAAGCTAGGTCGCAACGGCGAGCAATGTTCCCCTTTCGTGGACGTGAGATATTTTGTGAGGTTGCTCCTCGGCGAGTTATTTTTCAGCCGATGTGAGTGCGCAGGTACACAAGATCGCTGGATAGAATATGGTTTTAGTGTCTTTTTCCTTAGACTTTCTCCATTCTAAAAACCCTTGAGTTGAGAACATTTTTGAAGGAGAATTGGAGAGATTTCAAGGAAAAATCAGTGGGTAAGTCTTCAAACTCGATTTTATGATTATCTCCATGATTAGAATCGAAGCCCATGCTTAGAATGTTGAATTAAAGAGGTAAATTGAAGGGTTTTGAAACCCAATTCGAGAATTAGGGATTTTTATGTTTGAGCATGATTTCATGGTTATTAATGGATGATTTTTGTTATGTGAGTTATATAAAGCACGAGGAACGTGATTTTAGGCTCAATTTACCATTTTGCCCTTTTGGGTTCGAAATCCTAATTTTAGGGCTTAATTTGGGGGTTTTGATTTATGTACCAATATGGGTATTGGTGGGTTCGTAATCTAATGTATAACCGCTATTTGACTAGACTTTGATCATTTGCAGGCTATTCGGAATGGCAATGGGCTTCGTGATTCGAGATTCGGCAATTCCAGGCAAGTTGAGATCTTGCACTCTTTCTTAAACGTATGGTTGGCTAAAATAAATCTAATAAGAGGGTCATGGGTTAATTAAAGGGGTCCGATACTTGTGAGGTGACGAGCACAAGTATCGGATACCGGTCTTCATGATATGGGTATTTGCGTACTTTCAATTGTATAGTTGGTCTGAATGCCATACTTTGGGCACTAGTTAATAGAATAGTACGATCCTTTGGATCTGTGATTGTGGTCTAATGCCTGTACTTTATGTATCTTATTATTGTTGCCTGTCATATCTGTTTGTGTGCATATCACTCATATATCCTCGTTGAAATGAAAAGAAGCTAAAAGGTGAAGCCTTTATGATAATGAGAACCTAAGAATGGATTCCATGCATATGTGTATGCTCTTGATTTGATGTATGCCATATTCATACTTTATATGTATTTCATGCATACTATTTGAGGATATGATTGTGAGTCTGAGGGGATCTATTCTAGATGAGTGATGATGCTTTAGCGCGTTCCGTTAACAAATGGCTCCGGTCAGCTTAGTGACAGGTTCGTTGAGACACGAAATGTGGAAAATCGTGATCCGAGGGTACTATCACAGCAGTCCGTGATCCGAGGATTTTTTGGAGCGGTGATATATGGGCCTCATGAGTCACGATTCATTGGCATTCGAACGTGTGTATATCAAGAAGTGGAAGAAAGGTCTTGCATTGCATTTGCATCACATTCATCCATACTTTATGTTATTGTAGCGAATATGGGTATTTGACTTGTCTTATCTTGAAATCTATCTGTTATGTGAGCTTAACTATTAAAGTATGATTATCTTGTGATTTGGACTGATGGCAGACTAGTGTGGTTATGGTATCATAAACCAACCATCGTCTTCGTTTAGGAAAGGGTCGGTCAACGATGCTGCTTAGTACCCGTTGATTATTGTACTCACGCTACACTTGCTGCACCCTTTTGTGTACAGACTTAGTCCCCAAAGACTAGTGGAGCACGTGACTACCAGGTTGCCCGTTAGAGTCTTTGTTGAGAGATCGGGGTGAGCACCATGGTTTTGAATGGCTCCGGACTCTTTCTTACCATTTACTTTCTATCTTTCTTTATTTCGGATAGTTTCATTATGTATTTCACACTATTTTACTCTTTAGAAGTCCTTGTATGCGAGTTACATCAGATTTTGGGGTTAAGTGTAATAACTTCTAAGTATTTTATATAATATTGCTTAAGACTTGAAAATTGACTTGTATGACTTATTTCCGTTTTTAGTTTTCCGCTTAAAAATGTTATGCTAATGGCTTGTGTTGGCTTACTAGCACGGTAGAGCTAGTGCCATCACGACTTGGGAATTTAGGTCGTGACATAATGTACCAATATTGACATTCTAATAGACTTACTTTCAAATTATTACCTCTTCACTAGGTATTTCCTGTTTGAATGGATCAGGTTCATCTTGGCGAAAAGTGCGTCATATCAGCATCCTTTGAGTTGGAAGCCAAGCAAACCCTGATTTGGCACAATTACGTCGAACAAAGGGATTGCTCCATATGCCCATGCCTGTAAGGGATGTAACACATAATGAGGTCAACTGATTACCTATGGTCTATAATAAAATGAAATTGGTATGGATAACTTACGATCAATGCGCAGAGGAACCCATAAAGACAGTATATTTGTCTTGAAGTGGGGTTACTTTGTAATTGTTTAAACAAGTTAAACATGTCCACCCTGTTCATCAAGTAATCCAACATCAGATCAAAGCATATCTTTCCCAGGGATATTTGTTAAAGCGCAGAAACTAATCAACCTAGGTTATCCATTCTCAACTTGTTTAGACTTGTCATGCACTAATAAAATGCTGTGAAGAAACCACAACAAGGACACCTTAAGCTTGTCCACTTTGGAGAATTTATTACTTTTCAGGCATTACACGAGCACATCTTTCTTAACACTGATTTAAATATTTTTATAGAACTCTCCTTTTTCATGGACGTTAATCAACTCTTCTCCAATAGGGAAGGCCCCACAATTCAGCACAGTGACCAATGCAAACTCCCTTAGCCCAAAACAACAAAGCATATCTTCAATCTTTTTTTTCTTTTTTCTTTTTTGGCAAAAGAATCACACAACAAGAGCAGGTGATGATTTATTAATAAAGAGAGACTTATTTACACAAAGAAATCACAAAACAATATAAAAATCAATCTAGGTAACTAAGATTAAGACTAAGAAAATAGCAAATCCTAAGTGTGATGCAGAAGCAACAAAACTTCCATTAATCAGTCAAGTCTGCACTCATCTTCTGATTTGGATTGATGACACTATCAGACACCTCAAGCTCTCACCAGGTGCTATGGTATCAAATCCATGTGAACAAAGTCAAGCAGTAAACTGGCACACTCTTCATCTGATGGTGTTGTGAAACTGCTGCCTTTTAGTGTGAATGAAAACCATTTAAAAAATGTAGATAACAGGCTAAATACTGAATGTATCCTGTAA